>NC_034598.1:62281918-62306983 GCF_900095145.1 Mus pahari
GTGTGTGTGTGTGTGTGTGTGTGTGTGTGTGTGAGAGAGAGAGAGAGAGAGAGAGAGAGAGAGAGAGAGAGAGAGAGAATTTCAAATGTCATTCTCTGTTTTCATTTATTTTTTAATGAATTATTTTATTTGTTTACATTTTAAATGTTTTCCCTTCCCGGTCTCCCCTCCCCTCCAAGAACACACAACTCTATCCCTTTCCCCTTTGCCCCTATGAAGGTCCTCCCTGACCCTCCCACCAACCCCCGCATTACCTCTCTAGCATTCTCTTTCTCCGAGGCATCAAGCCTCCACAGGACCAAGTGCATCCTCTCCCACTGATACCAGATTAGGAAGTCTTCTGGAACACATGTAACAGGAGCCATGAGCCAGCCCATGTGTACTCTAGTTGATGGTTTAGTCCCTGGGAGCTCTGAGAGGTCTGGTTAGTTGATACTGATAGGAATATGGAGTTGCAATCCCCTTCTACTCCTTCAGTCCTTACTCTAATTCTTTCATTAAGGTCCCAGGTTCAGGTCAATGATTGGCTGTGATTATCTGCATCTGTCTTAGTTAAGTGCTGACAGAGCCTCTCAGAGGACAGCCATACCAGTCTCCTGTCTGCAAGCACATCTTGGCATCAGCAACAGTATCGGGGTTTGGTGTTTGCAGATGGGATGGACGCCAAGGTGGGGCTGTCTTTGGGTAGCCTTTCCTTCAATGTCTCCTCCGTTTTTGCCCTAGAGTTTCCTTTAGACGGGAACAATTCGGGGTTATAAATTTTGAGTTACCTCAACTTGGGCCCATATCTATGTACCAGAGGTAGTCTTTTTAGGTTCCTTCTCCCTGCTGCCAGGCATTTCAGGTAATGCCATCCCCAATGGGTTATGGGAACATCTCACATCCCTGGCATCTAGGATCCATTCTGTATTCACTATTTTTTTTTTTAGTTGAGGAACATCTGGGTTGTTTTCAGCTTCTGGCTATTATTTATAACACTGCTATGAACAGAGTGGAGCATGTGTCCTTGTGATATGGTGGAGCAACTTTTGGGTATATGCCCAGGAGTGGTATAACTTGAGTCTTTGGGTAGAACAATTTCTCATTTTCTGAGGAACTGTCAGATTGATTTCCAAAGTGGTTGTATCTTTTGTTTGTTTGTTTGTTTTCTTCAAGACAGGGTTTCTCTGTGTAGTTCCGGTTGTCCTGGAACTCACTCTGTAGACTAGGCTGATCTTGAACTCAGAAATCTGCCTGCCTCTGCCTCCCAAGTACGGGGATTAAAGGCGTGTGCCACCACGCCTGGCCAGTGGTTGTATCTTGTTATCCCACCAGCAATTTCTCCACATCCTTGATACCATTGGCTGCTGCCTGACTTTTTGATCTTAGTCATTAATGTAATGTAGAATCTCAGGGTCATTTTGATTTTCATTTCTCTGATGACTAAGGATGTTGAACACTTCTTTAGATGCTTCTCAGTCATTTGAGATTCCTCAGGACAATTCTTTGTTTAGCTCTGCACCCCATTTTTCATTAGGTTATTTGGTTCTCTGGAGTCTAATTTTTGAGTACTTTGCATATTTTGGATATTAGCTTTATATCAGCTGTAGGGTTGGTAAAGATATTTTCCCAATCTGTAGGTCACAGTTTTGTCATATCGACAGTGTCTTTTGCCTTATAGAAGCTTTTCAGTTTCCTGAGGTCCCATTTATCAATTGTACATCTTAGAGCCTGAGGCACTGATGTTCTATTCAGGAAATTCTCTCCTGTGTCAATGTGTTCAAGCCCATTTCCCACTTTCTTCTGTTGGATTTAACATATATGGCTTTATATGGAGGTCCTTGATCCACTTGGACTTCAGCTTTGTACAAGAAAAAAAAATGGATCAATTTGCATTCTTGTACATGCAGACTGCCAGTTAGATCATCACCATTTGTTCAAAATCCTTCCTTTTTTCCCCCACTGTATGAATTTGGCTTCTTTGTCAAAGAGCAAGTTTCTATAGGTGTGAAGATTTATTTGTGGGTGCCCACCCTTTCCCTATTTATTCAATATAGTACTTGAAGTTCTAGCTAAAGCAATTAGACTACAAAACGATGTCAAAGGGATATACAAATTTGTAAGAAAGGAGTTAAGGTATCACTATTTGCAGATGATATAATAGTATACACAAGTGAACCTCAAAAGTCTACCAGAGAACACCTACACCTGATAAGCAACTTTTGCAAAATGGCTGGATATAAAATTAAATCAAACAAATCAGTAGCCTTCCTCTACATAAAGGACAAATGGGATGAGGAGGAAATTAGGGAAACAAAATCCTTCACATTAGTCACAAATAATATAAAATATCTCAGTGAAATTCTAACCAAGTAAGTGAAAGAGCTGTATGACAAGAACTTCAAATCTCTGACAAAAGAAATTGAAGAAAGTGGAAAGATCTCCTATGCTCATGGATTGGTAGGAATAACATAGTAAAAGTGGCCAATTTACCAAAAGCAATCTACAGATTCAATGTAATCACTATAAAAATTCCAACTCAATTCTTCACAGAGATAGAAAGAACAATTCTCAACTTCATATGTAATAACAAAAACCCCAGGATATATGTATGAAAGCAATTCTCTACATTAAAAGAACTTCTGGGGGAATCACCGTCCCTGACCTCAAGCTGTACTACAGAGCAATACTAACAAAAACCACATGGTATTGGTACAGAGACTGACAGGTAGATCAAACATCATTCTCTAGTTTCTTCCCTCCCCATCCCTTTTGAGATGTTAAATCTCAATGGCCTGGAAATACCTAAACACTTGACTACTGGCCAGCAAGTTCCATTGGTTTGCTTTCTAGGTAGCTCTGGGATTATATGCACCCGAACCTATGGTTGGAGGTTTTCTGCTCCTTTGTAGCTGTTGTTTGCTTGCTTGCTTGCTTGCTTGCTTGCTTGCTTGCTTGCTTGCTTGCTTGCTTGCTTGCTTGCTTGCTTGCTTGTTTGTTTAACATGGCTTCTGAGAGTAGAACTCAAGAACTTGCTTGCAAGTAAATACTTTACTGAAAGCCTACTTTTTCTACTCTTTTAATGAAAGTCTTTTACACAAGTGAGCTTCTACGAATTCTCACAAATTTATTAGATAGCATTCTTCAGAGGAGCAGAACTTATCTTATTTATGAGAGAGCATAGAAGCAGTGGGGAGGGGGAGGAGAAAGGGGGTTTGTAGAGGGGAAACCAGGAAGGGGGATAACATCTGAAATGTAAATAAACAAAATAACCAATAAAAAATAAACAAATAGGTAAAATAGCTACACCCATGGTGTAAAAAGAAGTGTGAGCGTATGCATAGAATTTCACTAAATAAAGCTGTAACAAAGGTCAAGAGCACACAGAATCACCAGTGTCTAGGGGTCAGAATGGAAAGTCTATCATTTAAACTACCTGGCAACTCTATCCTTTTCCTGATTTAAAATGTTCAAAATCCTGAGAAGGGTCATAATAAAGAGTGAGAGTTCATGGCTGAAACGGCTTGAAATAACTATTTTCCTCGCAGGTAAACAGGACATTGAAATGGGAATTTCAATTTGTCAAAATGAGCTATTTTGACAAGTCATTTGCCAACATCAAGTATCCTTGAATAAGACACAGCGAACTACAACCTGCTTGAAACCCCATTCTTCATTTTAAGAATGGATGAAAGCAATATATGAAGAATCTCAGGGAATGAACATAATTTTATGTACAGGGCTCGAAAAATATACATTCTTCTTCTATTGTTTCACTAAAGCTATACCTCCTACGGGAGTTACCCATGCTCAGCAGGAATTCACAGTCCCTCCAGGTGCCCAGTGTGGAGACCACAGTCAGCCCACATCACTCTCGAAGTAGACTACCCCTGCCTAAAGCATGTGGGAGAAGCTTCTTGGCACAGTGGAAATGAGAAATCTTTCCCTGCCTACTCAGATAAGGAAGAATTGTGGTGAGATTGCAACATTTACCTTATTCTTAATAACATTCCCCTCATTCTTTGCCACAGCACAACCATGAATCCATACAGCGTAAGATGGCTCTTAAATTGATTTAAATGGTTTCTGTCCCTTTCAAAAGTATTATTCCTCTTTACTAACAAAAATTTTCTTGTTAAATACAATTCTTCATGCTCACCTCTTCTTCCAGCATGCATTTTTCCTGAGAGTGACTTTAGAATCCTTCTAGCACCGTGTTGCATCTTCATTGTGCTTTAATCTTTGGAATTATATAAGAGAATTATGATTCTCTATATGTATGTAAAGTGTTTACTGGTATGTGGTGAAGTACACTAAATAAAGAATTGAGAAGCAAACCTTTTCCCATAGTCTTGTTTATTAACAGTGTGACATTTAAGAAGTAATCCATTTAGATGGATTTAGTGTCTTCATATAGTAGAATAGAGTATCCTATACTCTGTGCATGTTGAAGGAGAATACCAGAATCGAAATTATGTGAAAATATTTATCAAACAAATAAGCACACACAAATTGTTCATGACTAACCTTACTTGGCAGCATATAATCATTTGTCACAGGCCAATATAAATGGATTCTCTTGCACAGACTTGAAGGCATTGCCTACATATAATAAACTCTGGAAAATGTACATATCTTCAAGGAAATTCATATATAATTCATTTCAATAATGTAGGTGATGTTTTCATTCACTTTTTATATTTTGGTAATTCCATTTAAAATTCTTCACACATTTCCACAGTAAGGATGAACAAAAGAAAGCATGTTTGCTGTAATTTTAAGCAGAAAATTATTCTAAATATGTTTTCCCTGCAATTTGAACATTCATGAGCAACAAGACTACCCAAATCCAGCTATGCATTATGATAGCTTCCTAGAAGTCACATTACTAGGCAGCATTGTAGTGAATCTTGTTTCTGCTTGGAATATTACATTTGCATGTGGTTTTCTATTGAAATAGAATATGTGCACATTACATTTTTTCCCCACATTAAAGAACAGAACATTCTGCCTCATTTTCTTTTCCTTCAAATGCCATCTATGAATGGAGGTCTGACTGACTTAAAAAAATACCATCCATGGGCGGCTGCATTAGATGAACTTTCACCAAACAGACCTAAGCTTTAAAGACATACAGAACTTGTTCTGTTACTGTTTCAATCCTGTTATTTTTTTTTTAATAGTAAAGAATGCATTTTAGCATACTCATTAAATTTTAAAGTTTTCAGAAGACAGAGCCCGCTTCCACATTGCATCTGTGACTACTTGGTCTCATGAACTTTAAAATGAGTTTAGGAATTGCTTGGCCGGTTTTATCTATTCTCACTGCATGTAGATTAATATGAACGGGCAACACAAAATCTTTTTTATGACTTTCAAAAACAACAAAAAAGGGGCACAGCTCTTTCCTCACCTATTTCTTTTAAAAATTTATTCTTTGGGGATTTCATGTATACATGCAGTAAAACATGATAATCTATACTCTTTATTACCCATTTCCAAGTCCCACAGGTTACTCTAACCCATCCTTTCCTAACTCCACGTATTATAACATTTGAAAGAAAAAATATCCCACTGCGTCCAATTAGCCCTGCCAATCAGTGCAGGAAGGCATCCGAAAGACGTGTAATCTATCAATAGCGTCCATTAAGGAAGACTGATCCTCCCTTACAAGCAGGTATCAACAGCCTGCACCTCCTTTAGTAGGGTTGGGTCCTGATGAGATTCTTCCTCATGCTTGATACCTACAGGTAATAGCAACTACTGTGAGTTCATGAATACAACTTTCAGTCCAGGTTCAGTGGGTAGCATTTTACAGCCCTCCTCTTCTTCCTCTGGCTCTGAGAATCTGTCTGTCTCCTCTTCATCACAGTTCACTGAGAATTGAAAGGCATACCAGTTACCAGGGGTGGATTTAGATATCCCACATAGGAGCAAGCACTCAGTCTTTTGTTCTCAGCACTCTAGCCAATTTCATGTCTCTCTATTACCCAGTGCCCACTGCCCAAAGCATCTTCTCTAACTGAGGCTGAGAACAATCTATTTATGGATAGAGACATAAAATGAAGCAGTTTGATAATGTAGCTGTTAAACAAAATAGCAATAGCATACAAAATAACAATAACAGAGACCCTAGAGTCTATGATGTTCCCAGCAATGGGATTTTGACCAATATCATAGTACCCGTCACAACGTTCCCTCCTTTTAATCAGGACTCAAAATCAAATCAGAAAGCAGTAAGTCATACATTAATAGGCATGCCATCGTTGCACTAGTGGGTGTATCTTTCCTGCAGGTTGGTGCTGTAGAATATGGGATCCAGTACTGTTTAAAGGGCATTGCGGTCTTTGCTCCATCCATACCTAATACAGCATCTTCTGATTCTATGAAAGACAATTGTCATGGAGGAAGCTGCTGCTTGATTTGAGATTGTTTTCTCCATGTCCTGTAGCAAAGAAATTGGGACTTGCTGTGTAGTTAACATGAGTATTTGAGAATAATGGCAGTATCTGATGTGGTTTTGGAAATCTCTGGGATCTTCCTGACCAAAGAGACATATGGACAGATTTCAAGCCTGTCGATTAAAATTTTCATTTAATAACCTGTTTCTTCTTGAAGAAGCATTGTCAGTGCATATAGGATATCTTAATTTAAACTGCCACTGTTGAAACATTTTGAAATTAACTTACTAACAAGGGAGTCTTCATAAGACTTTCATATATCCTTAATTTTATTTACTAACTTCTCAGACATGTTGTACAACAGTGTCCTCTATGACTGAAGCATTCCATCCTGCAGGGAATCTCCTTAAGCAGGAAGGTAAAGAAATCAAAATAGTTTCAGGAAGTCCCTGAAGTTGACCTGATTCACTAGCCCACTCCCTCCCAGAGTAAGCAATAAAATAGTTGAAAGTGACTCTCAGAGAAGCCTTGCTACAAAAAAAGACTCTGAGGTCTGATTAACTGCCTAGAAGAAGCAAAAGTCAGCCTAGCTGTCTGAAAGAAGTTTAGAACAGTTGCATCAGTTGGAAAGGACACTGTCCAATCTGTTGAGCTGCCTGGAGGCCATGCAGTATGCTCCAGATTCCCAGATTTTTTGAGCTATCACCAGTATTGAGATGGGCTTTGTGAAGCAGCTGTCTTTGAGTCCTTTCTGGTTCTGTAAGTAACCCCTCACCCACATGCCTGTATATAACTCAGATTAAATTAATTTATCCACCAAATTGAATTTGGTGTTACATGGGTATCATGTAAGCTCTCTATCTGGGGTGAATAGACATGCTTGTAATATCTTCCAAGGATTTTTTTTCAAACAGCACTATACCTTTACTGCTATACCTTTATTCCCATTCTTGCTCAAAACATTAATCTGTTCACTTCCTTTGCATCATATACGTTCTCCTATCCTCTCCAGTATATATTTAATTGGTCTACTTTTCTCTTAATTGTAGTTGAAGTAGAGTCTCTACTTCAATCTCTTAAACCTGAAGTTTCATGACCAACAGAGTGTACAGGATGTGCCATTTCTAAGCTTCAGCCTTAACACTCATGCCAATTGCCTTATAAATAAGCTATAATAGGATGATGGAGAATGAAAAGCTATATGTGGCAGAGTTTCATTTTCTTAGCTTAGAGTTAGCTAGATAAGCCAGTAGGTAGGTAGCTTGCAAGGTGACTGCAGAGTAGATAGACAAAACCAAGTCAGAAGAACCAAGAACCAGATAAAAAATATAATCATACAATTTTGATAACTGCTATGCATTCTGAAGCAATAAATTAGCATTGTTGAAGGATGATACAATATATTATTTCTAATGGATCTGATACGATAACTAAAATTTTATATTAAAAATAAAGTTGTTATATTAAAAGATTCGATATTATATTAAATATTGGAAAACTTTAAGAGTGAGAAAACAGTCTTAAGAATGGTGGTTTATTTATTCATTTGAGATTAGTCAGTATCACAATGTCAATTGAATGGGTTGGTATCAGTTCCTGATAATAACATTCTAAAAGGGAAAATTTACATTATGAAAAGTTCACTTTGCTGTCTCCTGCACAATAAACTCCTAAGATGTAAGGATACTCTCATCGTAAATTTCTAATATAATACTAGTTTAAGTTCCATGTCTTCTCTGCAACATATGATGTATCTATTTTCTAGAATCAGAAGGCCATGATATTGGTAGATAACTGATAGCTAATTGAAAATCATTAAATTCTGTTCCATATGAGTTTCTTCCCAAAGTTTTCAATGTGGAGCTTTGATTCACAGTACTAGGAGTTATGAAAGTTACTTGAATTATCATAGTTATGGAAAAAGTTAATCCTGTGTTGAATTAACATGGCATATGTTTGATATTATATTGGTCTATTTTCAGAGAAACTTGGTATTTTCTGTGTAAGAAAGAATTATCAAACTATCATTACAATGATGATTTTAGTGCAAGAGGGAAGGAAGGAAGGAAAGAAACATTTGACCTCAAGTGTGATGCCAATGAAGTCTAAGTTCTCCTACATCTCAATTATTAATATTTCTATCGGAAAACTTACTATGTCCTAAATTGCTTGGAATATTTTTGTTGTTGTTGCTGTTGTTGTTTATTTTTTAATACTGACAATTGAATCCAGAACTTCATATAAGGCAGACAACTAACTATTCTACCTCTGATCTCCCTTTCAAACTCTGAAATTTCTTCACTTAATTTTTATGTTATATAGAACTTGGAAGAGTCAGTGGAAAGTTGCATTTAGATATTGTCTCATGTGTTACTACTAGACATTTATTTTTGAAACAGTCATTATCATCTAAAAGCTATTCCTGAAACGAACAAGCTAGTAAAGTCTCACAAGAAAGAATTGGAAAGAGATCCTGATCAGAGTAGGAGAATGGGAATTCTCAAAATAAAATATGCTCAATTTAGTTGTATATCAATAAAGCAAAGTCATTGTGAGTCTCCATTTTGAGGTGACTCAAAGTCTAATGAAAAGTTAAAGCATTGTCACAAATGTTTAGCCAGTTACTTTACTAAACAACATCATCTCAGAGCCCAGTTTCCTTTACTGATAACCTAGTAATCCCTGTATGATAATCTATCAAAGGTTCTAATTATTGCCTAGTTCCAAATAAGTCAGTATTTTTATATGTCATTTTCCTATGGGGATGCATGAAGAGATCTCAGATTTTATTTTTCTTCCTTCAGATGTTCTGTTTGTGTTTGTTTGTTTTCCACCCATAACACACACCACTGAATAACAAGACTCAACATTCTCATACATCTGCAAGTGAGACATTTTTACTTTTAAAAATGATCTTCCTTAGCTCTATGTTGGAATCATTGTTTGCTTAATAAACATTTATTTATGCAGAGAACTAAACTGCAACAATGAAGATCAGGCCAAAAATCTATACGCTTCACTGGAAAGAGCCCTCAAATGTCAAAGTACATGCTGGCTGAAATGATCCATATGTAATATTTATATGCAACTCCTGACATATGTTCTAATTCAGTAGTTGGAGTGCAGATGTCCACCTTTCCTCCATGCTTCTGAAGGCGCATGTGCCACACTTAGGCTCAGAAAGCCTCGACAAAGCAACTTTCCATGTGAGTAGGAAGAGAATATTCATAAAGAAAGTGAATGGTACAAGAACATCGGAAATATTTTGCCACAGTGAACCCATCCTTCCTTCTTTCCTTCCTTCCTTCCTTCCTTCCTTCCTTCCTTCCTTCCTTCCTTCCTTCCTTCCTTCCTTCCTTCCTTCCTTTCTTCTTTTATAATATAGAATTTATAGATGGAAAATGCATACCTGTGCATGTGCTCATTTGAATATTTTTAATCCATTTTGCTTTCCATGAATGGTAAGTGGAGAATAGTTAAATGAAATTAAAACAAATCAAACAAACAAACAAACAAAAACATTTAGGCAAAACATCAAGGGGAAGTCAGACATACAGTTCCGCGGGAATGAGCTGCTTATATTCAGTGTTACTATTTAGCATCCAGAGGGAACTGTCAGTCCCCTGCACGACAGTCTGTGAAGCCACTGCAGCAGTCCCTTCTCTTCCACCATTCTAGAATTTAAATTCTCAAATTTAAGCCGGGCCTGGTGGCACAGGCCTTTAATCCCAGCACTCGGGAGGCAGAGGCAGGCGGATTTCTGAGTTCGAGGCCAGCNTGGTCTACCAAGTGAGTACCAGGACAGCCAGAGCTATACAGAGAAACCCTGTCTCGAAAAAACCAAAAAAAAAAAAAAAAAAAAAGAAAAAATCTCAAATTTAACAGTTTCCCTTATATTTCATTCAGACAAATAGTTTATATTCCTTTTGTACCAGTTTAATCATGCCAAATGTAGATTTATATCCGGCTTGACCTTGTTGGCTGTATTAGGAGTGGTCTGACCTTATAAATAAACAAACCAGTACAAAATCTAATTCGTATAATGGTTCAGTAAACAGCTTTATATTTACTTTGCTTAGGTATCAGGAGCAGAACAAATACATGAGATTATGTCAGTGTTTGATTTACTTTGGTTGGATCATTGAATTAAAATATTGGTGAGAACATCCAGGAAGGATTTCAAAGCATTCAAGTATACAGCACTTAACAACAAAAACTCTGGACTGAGACGAGCGAGTGTGGGCAAGATTTAGTTGTTGCAGTTCACAAGTAAATCTCAGGGTGTTGTGACTGCATGCATGCATGTATGTGTGTGTGTGTGTGTGTGTGTGTGTGTGTGTGTATCTATCTATCCTTCTATCCATCATCTATCCATCTATCCATCTAATCTGTCTATCTATCTATCTATCTATCTATCTATCTATCTATCTATCTATCTATCTATCTATCTATCTATCTGTTTGTTGGGTTTATGTTTGTGATGTGATATATATATATATATAACATATATATATATGTGATATACATATATACATATATACACAATAAAAATACACATACACTCATACATATATGTGTATGTGTGTTCTAAGTAGTGTTCTACTTAGGAAGTGTTCTAAGTAGCATTTGCCTATGTCTTGAAATTTGGAAAGCGAAAGCAACCCCAGAAGTTGAGAGCAAGAGCCACTTGCCTCATTTTGGTTTTCTTTGCAAAATCAAGATACTTTTGAAAACTCTTTAAAAAAATAATTAATGCAAATGAGGCCAAACTCATCTAGACAATAACTCTGAAATTGCTTCCATGCCTAATAATAAGCCAGCTTTTAGGTATAAGAAGTTGAACGTTAAGAAGTCTTGTGGTATATTTCCATTAGATGTGTCTGAAATTAAAAATAATCAGGATGCATGGAACTAACCAGTGAATAAAGACTAATTTAGAATTGATATAATAAAATATGTGTAGTCTAAACTATGTGTATTATGAACTTACACTGAGAGGCTGCAACAAAGGTTTAGTGGTTAAGCGAACATGCTGCTCTCGCAGGACACGAGGCTTGGGTTCCCAGCACCCAAATCCAGAAGCTAGAGATTTGACCTTTTCTGACCTTCACACACACATACAAACACACACACACACACGCACACACACACGCGTGCGCGCACACATGCACACACATGCACTCATGAATAAAGTAATAACAAATAAAATAATGTTACACCATTGTTTAAAATGAGTTTTCAATGATCTGTAAATTGCAAAGTTTGTTGCTTACAAAGTATTCATTTAAATATTTGTGTATTTGTATGAAAATAAATAACTAATCACATATATCTTTCTTTGAATTAATATTCAAATTATTTTCTTTCTCACTCTGGGCTCCTTGGAACTGTATTTGGGTGGAAAATAAATATTGGAGTCTGGCTGACTTCATCAAAGGGTGTGTATGGTCTTGGGAGAATACTTTGAACTTTGTTACTGTTAATTTGTGAACTCAAAATAATAAATACCATTTTAATTCTTTCTATTTTATACCTTATTTGGTATTTCTTTTTATATTTTCATTCTGGTTTTATATACTATAGGGTAGATTATTAAAACTTGTTAAATTAATACAAGTGAAGATGGCATCAAGGTAATTAACATTTCCATCTACCCTTGTCTTCTCTACTAGGAGGTTAGAAATTCAGAGATTCCTATAGGTTGCTGTCTTGTGTCACATAGCAGCAAAAGTACCCGTGTTCTTAAGCAGTGTTGGGATGATATTTTATCTCTTTGATTAACCCCTATCATGCTTTTCTGGTCTTCAATGGTCTCTATTTGAATGTTTAATTTTGTATTCTGGCTTCTGTAATGACTGTGAACATATAGACTGTGGTTTTCTGCTCCAAAACCTTTTTCTCTTAACAATGTTTTCTTTTTCCAACCATTTTGCTTTAATGAGAGAGATTAATTTCTTTCATGGATGAATAACATTCCCTGGTTTGTGTGTGTGTGTGTGTGTGTGTGTGTGTGTGTGTCGCATTTGTTAACCCGATAATTTATTTTCATCTGGACGGATGTTCATATCTTAGCTCTTTTGAATTGTGCTGCAGTAACCATGGTCATTCAGGAGTCTCTTTGATATAATGATCTCATTTTTAGAGGTACACCTACATAGAGTTTGGATCATGTCTTATTATACATTCAGTATTTGAGGGGCTTTTCTGTTGTTCCCTGTAGTTAAGCATATCAATTGTTTATTTTCCAATGATGTTTGATATTTCTCTTTGTTTGTATTCTTCCTGTATTGATTTTTTGATAGGGGTCCTGATGTGATGCTATCTCACTGTAATTTTGATTTGCATTCCTATTGTGCTTGTATCATTTGCATTTAATTTCCTGGTAAATGTTTATTCATAAAGTTTCTACATTTTTAGTGGACTTACTGGATTTTCATGTTTGGGGTGTTCAGATTGCTACATTTTTCCATATTTATTCAAGCTTATTTGGCAGATTTTTCTTTTGTCAGTTGAATGGTTAACAGTAATTTCTCACATTTTACAGATTATATCTTGACTCTGTTGATTATATCTTTTGCTCTGAAAAAAAATTAGGTTGATGTAATACCACTTGTCTGAAATTACTTTTATATCTTTGCATTAGAGGGTCTCAACCAAATGATAATTGTTCTTTACATCTTAAGTCATTTCCTATTGTTTTATTCTGAAAGCTTCATGCCTTACATTCATATCCCTGACATATTTTGAATTAGTCTACTTTGGAAGAAATAATCATAGAATTTTAGTCTTTAGCAAATATAATATATACCCAGTTGGCCAGCATCACTATGTTTAAATAAGTCATATTTTGTTTTTGCGGAAAATCAATTTGCTGTAGATACATGAAGTGATTTCTTGATTTTATTTCTATTCCATTAAGCTATGTACTTTTTTGCTGTTGGTATTATGTTAGTTTGTTACCATTGACTTCATTTTGCTTGCCCAGCTTCTCCTAGTAATAGGCCTTATTCTATAATATGGTTGATATACCCAGTAACACTCCCACTCCATTGAAGAAAGCTAAATTTCTCTTTATTAGTCAGTGTCAATTGCAGATGGCTTCTTGGTTAAGTGTGGAAGGCCATATCTACATCTGCTTTTCAGTGTTTGCACTCACCTGGCTTGAACCTGTTCAGGTCTTGTGCATACTGTCATAGTGTCAATGAGTGCTTACGTGCATCAGAACCTCTGGTATCTGCAACAAAGTGTTTCCTTGTAGTTATCCATCACCTCTGGCTCTTACAATCTTCCTTATGACTCTTCCACATAGATCACTGAGACTTGATGGGGCAGGTTTGATGAAGCAATGCATGCTCTATAGGCTTTTTGCCCCGAGCATTGTGCTGTTGTGGGTCTCTGTGTTAGTTCACATCTACTACAGGAAATCTCTCCAAAGAGGTTTGAACCTGTTACAGGTCTAATGGTGATAACACTAGGATGGATATTCTTAGTTGTCAAGTTGCCTACATCTGGCATTAACTAAAATCAAAACCTGGAATGCACACTTGTGAGAGAGTCTTATTTAATTTGAAATAGGCAGTCCAAAGCTTTGAGGTAGGAAAGCACACATCTTTAATCTAGATAATAAGGCAGGAAGACACATACCTTTAATCTGGGTCACACGTTCTGCTGGAAGCCTACATAAAGACATAGAAGAAGGAAGTTTTTGCTCTTTGCTTGTGTATCCTTATCTTATTAACAAGTACATCCCTTCACTGGCATGAAAGCCTTTTCTTTGAGATTCCAGAATATACTGAAGAGAATCTGCGATATCAGTCTTTGTGGACTGAGAAACTCCTGGATTCGTGGGCTTTCTGGTCACAGTCAGCCATTGTTGGATCTTCTGGACCATATCCTATAAATTATTCCTATAAATCCTCTCTCTATTTGTAGAGCAAGATCCATTTTGTAAGTTCTGTTACTCTAGAGAACCCTAATACAAGCAGTATATCATTAAAAGTAATCATATTTATATACTCCTGTAGCATAATAATAGCTGAAGAGCTCTCTAACAGGCCTGAACATGGCAAACATGGAACTGGCAGGACTTTTTTTTACCCTTCTCCCCATTGCTAAACAATTAGATTGCATTTATAAAGCTAGCTCCCCATGGTCAGTTCCCTTATTTGGCCACTGATATATTCCTAAGAGAAAACACCAAAGCCTGTCAATCAAAATTCATTTTTTGATTAATATGTCCATTCAGGATTTACCAACTCCTTATAGCACAGCACCCCATCGATCAACCACAAACACTCACACATTTCATTAAAAAATTACTCCTTTAGAGAATAACTGCTTACTTCCTAGCCTGCTTCGTGCATGTTGTTGTTGTTGCTGCTGCTGCTGTTGTTGCTGCTGCCATTGCATGGCCTCTGCCTTTAAACTATCCCTCCCCATCTGTCCCTCTAAGATAATAAATCATTGTGCTGAGAATTTGATGTCTAGGTGTGTCCTGTACCAACTCTGAGGGAGCCACCTTTTCTTATAATAGCATTAGCTTTTTCCTTTATACCCAAGAGCTATGAACTCTCAGGTTCCTGGGCCCTTTAGCAGTGTTAGATACGGGTTCTATCTCAAGGAGTGGGCCTTAGTCCATTCAGAACATAGTGGATTACTCCCATAAATGTGCTATGATTGCACCGCCAGATCCTGCAGGCCGATCCCTATTGTAGCTAACAGGATTTGTAGCCCACAATGCTAATGACTATCTTTGTCCAGTGGAAACCTCTGGTGTACCTTCCAGTACTTGACTGTCAATCAATAGGGAAAAAGCATCTAGTTGACCCCCAGCTCCACTTCTCCCTCTTCAATGACTAAGTGTTGTTTTCAGCAGGAGGGCATTGCCAGCCTGTGAGTTTTGTTGGGTTTCATTGGACCCCTTTATTCAATGCTCGACAAAATGCAATCCATTCCTAACGCAGATGATGTTACTTGGCGGCTCAAGGTATTACCCATTTCTTAGATGCTTTTTGGGGGGTTGGTGGTAGCAGGGAGTATTCTAGTTATATACTGAGTCTGTTCTTTCCCTTCTCTTGGGAAGCATTATTTTACTTTCATTCCTGCAGTCATGATTACCAGATTTTTTCCATTTGTTTTGGTTTTGGTTTCAGATTTTTGGTGGGGCAATCTATTTCTTCCTTGAATATATTTGTTCTCTGTTCTCCCTGGTTTTCTTGAATATAATTAAATTCTTCCTGTTGCAGGATATTTGTTTATAATGTGTGAATCCCAAGACTGTGTTGTTTCTTGGGAAAATCTGTTTCTAGTTGGATATGACTCACCCTTAACACAGACCATTAATCCCTGTCACTGGCATAAAAACACAGCCTTAATGGGCACTCTTTATCCCAATCAAGAAAGTTAAAATAAGTTTGTAGAAGGTAGCAACGATGTTCAAAGTGATATCTAGTTGGATGGAAGAGAAAGACCTGACAGAATAGGATATGCCCAACTCTTAAAAGAACAGAGAGAAAAGAGAATCTACTTAAGAGAGCAACACGGAAAGAGGAAGAGAGAGGGCAGATTTACTGAGACAGTTATCCAGTGTATGGTTGCAGAGAGAAAACAATCTAGACACAGTTGAAGACACAATGGGCTGGATTAGAACATATTGTCAAAGGTAGTATAAAGCCAATCAGAGCAATTCAGTCAGAAGCTGAAAGAAACCAGTTTGAACCCTTCAGCTGAGTTGACCAGCCAGTCAGAGTTCAGAAAGAACTAGAAAATGTGAGCATAATCAGCAGTAAATTTCAGAGGGTTAAAATATTCTAGGCCTACATTAGATTGTATGGAAGCTGGAAGCTCTGAAGACTAGGCCTAGGTTAGCAGGCAGAGGCAGTAAACCCCTCAGATGACAATTACTTCAGGCAAACAAAAGCACTTCTACACTTTTTTCTTGTTCTTTGTCGAATTATCTTTATCTTGAGTGCTTGAGTTTGATTAAGATGTGCTACACTGAGGGTTCTCTTTGATCAAATGTGCTTCACATGCATTAAACATCCTTGACCTACATACTTATATTTCTCCCAAGTTAAGGAGATTTTTCAACTATTCATTTTGTATTCATGCATAAAATATGATCTTATCATTGTAATGTGTATGTCTCAGAAATTGTCTTTTTCTCTCTGTTTTCCTCTTCTGCATCTTTTCTCCTCATTTTTTGAAAGTGCTTTTCGAAAGAGACATCTTCAAGTTCCCATATTTTTTTCTGTGCCTAGAGAGAGGTCAGTGGTTGATATTTCATCCTATTTTTCAATACAAGACAAATTAAATCCCCAGTATCCACATCTGGTTGTATACAACTGCCTATAGGACCAGCTCTAGGGAGATAGCACTTCTTCAACTGGCCACAGAGAACACCTTTACTCACATTCACACATCCTCACATAGACACAGATATACATATGACTAACTCTCTAAAACAATCTATATGCTTAGTCTTTAAAATTGTTGATGTGAAGATTTTATGTGGATCTTTGAATATGTAGTTCTAAAATTTGTATTTTGTTTCCCATTAGTTGAAACCCATTTCTGTTGTAGTTCTTAATCTTACTATAAAAGTTTTCCTTAAATTTAACTATACAATTGTATCCTTATCAGATGAAACTTTCTTTTAAATTAGTTTTTATGTTCTTCAGCTATATTATTTCCTTCTAGTCAGTCACTATTGTGATCTTTTTTCCCTTGGAAGTTTTGTAGAGTTATACTTTTCAATATCTCTTTTGCCAGTATTTTGATTTTTGTTGATCTGGTAAATCTGGGGTGTATACATCATTCATTGGATAGCTTTTGTAATAGAAGCTTCTTGTTTTCTAGAAGATGTGTATTTGGGTATTTGTTAGAAGATTTTAATTCTAATTAGATACTGTCATGAAGTCTTCTTATTTCCGCAGTTTTAATTAGTGTAGTAAAGGGAGGAATAGTCAGACTGTACTCATTCAGTCTTGGCAATGGGACGTGGTCCAGCACGGAAGTTGGTAGCAGAAGAAATTATTTTATCTCTTAAGTTATGAGATAATTTAGGCCTTTAATTTGTGCTTTATAATGTTAACTTTCCATTCTGGCACATTAAATGAAGTAAGTTCTTTTTTGGCTCATTGTGTATATGTGTGTGTGTGTTTGTGTGTGTGTATGTGTGTGTATGTGTGTGTGTAAGTATATACATATGAATATATATACACAGTTTTAAAACACATTGCTACAAAAGTATCTGGAAGACAGTTATTGAAACTTTTCAATATTTTCTTCATTCACTTAAGTCCCCTTCAAATAGAAGAATGAATGCTATACAAGAAAACAGTATTTAAGCATTTGAGTCAGGAATGTGCCAACTCTCAGGAGACAGAATAAATCTTGACGATGACTGAAAGTAAAGTGCTTCATTCTTGTTGAAGATGAACAACTTCAGATTTTAAATGTGCCCCAGTGTGAAAAACAAAATCAGAAGCAGTAAATATACTACTTACAGCCTACTTTCAAGGTCAAAATAGTGATATTTTTCAGTTTCTATCTACCTTGAAAAATTTATATGGAAAAAACCTGTACTATAAAAGACGTTTATAAATGTTCTGGGAGACACCACAATCATCTTTTCCTATACACTCTTCTAAGTACTAGAAAGCAAAGGGACAATTACATTTTTTTAAAAAGTACTGATGTCTCAGGTATAAAAATCAGAATATTTAAGTAAACTCTATGATGTAAATATATCTTGTATTGCAGTAGGATATTTTTAATATCTAATGTATAGATTACATTTAGCGTTATGTTATTGCTGTCAGAATTTCGTTTCAATTAAGTATATGGTTTTCAGGTAGAAGGTTTTTTAAGTCTAATTGTACTGTTTTTTACATGATATTTTAGTTTGTATTAAGATTTACTGAGTGTTAGATATTCAGTCAATCACACAACACCACATTCTAATGGTTCTACTATAATTCAGTTTCTATGAACACATTGTGACAAAAAAATAAAAAACTGGCATTCCCAAAATCTTATCCTTTCCATGAATATTATGATTTCTGGTTTTTTTTTGGGGGGGTGGGATTCCTGTGTATGGGGTGAGTGTCTTTGAATCTATTATGTGTTCCTTGTGGCTTTTCTTTGGTCTTTTTCTTTTGTTTGTTCACTATGTTCTGTTCCAATTTGTTTCCTTTTTTTTTTATTTTGTCATATTTTATTATTATTCGTTAGATGCCTATTTGTTTTCAGAGGAGAGATTAAAAACGGTATGTATTCTCATAGAAGGGGAAATGGAAAGGAGCTCAGAGGAGTTGAGGAAGGCAAAATTGCAATCAGATCATATAGTATGAAAAGATATAGTATCAATAAAAGTAGAAAATAAATAAAACTTTTAAAGAAAATTAAACTGACAAAAATTCAACAATGAACAATGATAATGTTTTACATAAATAAAAATGTGTAAAATGATAGCTAATTGCCACATGAATAATTTAAAATTATTAAGGACAGAATTAAGAATTTGCACTGTGATGTGATTTGGGTCACTTATAGTTTTATTCATGGAAATATTTTTATTAAGCATGAACATGGACTTCTTTATGTAGGTGAACTCTAAAAACATATAATGTAATTCTTTGGAGTGGGAGTTCCTTCATTTTAAATTTTTGACTATGATATCTTCCTTAACACACATATTATACAAAAAAATTAAAAGATATGAAAACTATAAATTGTTAAATACAGAATAAAAATAATGTATGAATTATAAGGTAAAATCATTTGTATTACTTGTTGGCCTTTTAGCTTAAGTCCAAATTTGAGAAGAATCAAGGCACATTTAATAAGCCATGTAACTGTGGAGAATAATTTATTGAAAGTAGGACCTTGTTTATAAACTGCAGTGATAACTGATAACTTAAAAACAAAACTTTTTTAGAAGTCTGTACCTTGATGAGAAGAGGACAAGGTCATTCATATTTAATGTTTCACAATATTTAAAATAATACATAAATAATTTACATATAAAATTTGAAAATAACTAGAATTTATGTGGTCTAATCTAATACAACATAATTTATTTTAGTTTTCAGCATTATATGGAAACACAAGTAGTTGCTTTTGTGGACAATGCCCACTGAAATGGGAGCTTGTAAGTTCTAGGAACTCTTTGATGATACGTCATAGTGTTTTGACATTGAACACAATAACATCATACAAGTATTTCACAAAGAACCGAAAATCTTGAGCACTGTATGTATGAATTTAAAAAAAATTGTGAGTTTTATTTTATAATTTTGAAGTTTTACAAAATAAGTACCATTTCCTATATTCATCATTAATGAAAATAAAGGATTCATAATATCTTTTGTCCAGGATAAATATACTTCATATGCAACAAATATTATTGCAAGTTACTATGGTTTTCCAGTTTTGATGCAGAAGATAGCAGATCTAATAGTTCTTTCCTAAAGAAGGAGCTAAGAAGATACTGTTAAAAATACAATAGTCAGAAGAACTTTACAGCAAGTGACAGACAGTGGTCCTTCAAGAAAGTAGACTCATTATTCAGCATTATAAAGAAATGAGTCATTAAATCACAAAAATAAATGGAAGAACCTGAAAGATTCCTCAATACATGGTGATGAATGTAAGAAGCCAGTCTAAAAATACAGTATACAGGATGGGTAATTTTTACTATGAGAAGGCAATGTTAAGTAGGTACTAACAAGATAAATGGTTAGCGTGATTTGGTTCTTGATGAAGACAGAATAATTACAGGGATATTTGAGTAGTCTGGAATCAATGCTTTCTACCATATTACAATGATTGACACATTTCATTATATGCTTCCTAAATCTACAGTGTGTATGACACTAAGAATGGACCCTGATGTAATTATGGACCTGGGTTGACTGGGACATAAACATTGTTTGTTTGTCTGTTTTTTTTTCTTTTCTTTTTTTTTTTTTTTTTAGATATTTTCTTTATTTACATTTCAAATGTTATCCCCTTTCCTGGTTTTCCCTCCGAACACCCCCTATCCTATCTCCCCTCCCCCTGCTCACCAACCCACCCACTCCCTCTTCCCTGTCCTGGCATTCCCCTATACTGGGGTATCAAGCCCTCTCAGGACCAAGGGCTTCTCTTCCCATTGATGTCCAACAAGGCCATCCTCTGCTATATATTCAGCTGGAGCCAAGGTTCCCTCCATGTGTACTCTTTGGTTGGTGGTTTAGTCCCTGGGAGCTCTGGGTGGGGGCGGGGGGTACTGGTTGGTTCATATTGTTGTTCTTCCTATGGGGATGCAAGCTCCTTCAGCACCTTTGGTTCTTCCTCTAGCTCCTCCATGGGGGTACCTTGTGCTCAGTCTAATGCTTGGCTGAGAGCATCCACATTTGTATTGGTCAGGCACTGGCAGAGCCTCTCAGGAGACAGCTATATCATCCTCCTGTCAGCAAGCACTTCTTGGCATTCACAATAGTGTCTGGGTTTGGTGACTGTATATGGGATGGATCTGCAGGTGGGGCAGTCTCTGAATGGTCATGTCTTCAGTCTCTGCTCCACACTTTGTCTCTGTAACTCCTTCCATGGGTAATTTTTCCCCTTCTAAGAAGGATCGACTGATGTATCCACACTTTGGTCTTCCTTCTTGAGTTTCATGTGTTTTGCAAATTGTATTTTGGGTATTCTGAGCTTCTGGGCTAATATTCACTTATCAGTGAGTGTATATCATGTGTTCTTTTGTCATTAGGTTACCTGACTCAGGATGATATACTACAGATCCATCCTTTTGCTTAAGAATTTCATAAATTCATTGTTTTTAATAGCTGAATAGTACTCCATTGTGTAAATGTACCACATTTTCTGTATCCATTCCTCTTCTGAGGGACATCTGGGTTCTTTCCAACTTCTGGCTAATATAAATAAGGCTGATATGAATATAGTAGAGCATGTTTCCTTATTCCACGTTGGTGCATCTTCTGAGTATTTGTTACATCTGGGTCCTCAGGTAGTACTATGTCCAAATTTTTGAGGAACTGCCAAACTGATTTCCAGAGTGGTTGTATCAGCTTGCAATCCACCAGCAGTGGAGAAGTGTTCCTCTTTCTCAAAATCCTTACCAGCATCTGCTATCATCTGAATTTTTGATCTTAGCCATTTTGACTGATATGAGATGGAAACTCAGGGTTGTTTTGATTTGCATTTCCTGATGACTAAGGATGTTGAACATTTTTTTAGGTGTTTCTCAGACATTTGGTATTCCTCAGTTGAGAATTCTTTGTTTAGCTCTGTTCTCCTTTTTTAACAGAGTTATTTGGTTCTCTGGAACTAACTTTGTGTGTTCTTTGTATATATTGGATATAAAAACTCTATAGGATGTAGGGTTGGTTAAGATCTTTTCTCAATTTGTTGGTAGTTATTTTGTCCTATTGACAGTGCCCTTTGCCTTACAGAAGCTTTGTAATTTTATGATGTCCCATTTGTCAATTCTTGATCTTAGAGCATAAGCTATTTTTCAGGAAAATTTCCCCTTTGCCCATGTGCTTGAACCTCTTCCCCACTTCCTTTTCTATTAGTTTCAGTTTATCTGGTTTTATGTGGAGGTCTTTGCTCCACTTGGACTTGAGCTTTGTAAAAGGAGATAAGAATGGATCAGTTTGCATTCTTCTGCATGCGAACCACCAGTTGAACCAGTACCATGTGTTGAAAATGCTGTCTTTTTTCCACTGGATTATTTTAGGTCCTTTTTCAAAGATTAATGAATGCTGAAAAAGCATTTGACAAAGTTCAACATGTCTTCGTGTTAAAAGTCTTGGAAAGATCATGAATTCAAGGCCCATTTTTGTTTTGTTTTGATGTTTTGTTTTGTTTTGTTTTGTTTTGTTTTGTTTTTCTGAGACAGGGGTTCTCTGTGTAACCCTGGCTGTCCTGGAACTCACTCTGTAGACCAGGCTGGCTTCGAACTCAGAAATCCACCTGCCTCTGCCTCCCAAGTGCTGGGATGAAAGACGTATGCCACCATGCCTGGCCCTCAAGGCATATTAAACATATTAAAATCAATTTAGAGCAAGCCAGTAGCCAATATCAAGCTAAATGGAGAGAAACTTGAAGCAATCCCACTAAAATCAGGGACTAGACAAGGCTGCCATCTCTCTTCCTATCTATTTATATGATATGAAGTTCTAGCTAGAGCAATTAGACAACAAAAGGAGGTCAAAGGGATATAAATTGGACAGGAAGAAGTCAAACTATCACTATTTGCAGATGATATGATGTAAGTGATCCTAAAAATTCCACCAGAGAACTCTTAAACCTGATAAACAGCTTCAGTGCAGTATCTGGATATAAAGTTAACTCAAACAAATCATGGCCTTTCTCTACATAAAGGATAAACAGGCTGAGAAAGAAATTAGGGAAACAACACCCTTCATAAGAGTCACAAATAATATAAAATACCTTGGTGTGACTCTAACTAGGGAAATGAAAGATATGTATGACAAGAACTTCAAGTCTCTGAAGAAAGAAATCAAAGAAGATCTCAGAAGATGGAAAGATCGCCCATGCTCATGGATTGGCAGGATAAATACAGTAAAAATGGCCATCTTGCCAAAAGCAATATATAGATTTTATGCAAGCCCCATGAAATTCCAACTCAACTCTTCATAGAGTTAGAATGAACAATTCTCCAATTCATCTGGAATAACAAAATCCCAGAAGAGTGAAAATCTTCTCAACAGTAAAAGAAATTTTGGGGAAATCCTGAACTTCAAGCTGAACTACAGAGCAATAGTCATAAAAACTGGATCAATGGAGTAGAACTGAAGATCCAGAAATGAACCCACATACCTACGATTTGTCTGTTTCTATAATTGGAGTAAATGGTACTCTTCTGGGGGCAGAATTGGCAGTGTAGGAACCTTGTCATGGCTGCAAACAACTGGTATTGGGGAAAACTTTTAATTTTTTCTCAAATCCCAAACTCTGTAACTACCCCAATTTTGTAACTTTTAAAAATAACATAGATGAAATGTGAAAAAAAAAAAAGAGAGAAGGTGCATACATTAAAAGTAACATGAAAAGAGCTATCCTTTAATTTTCTTGGATGTTGTAGCTCTGCTCTGATCACAGTTTTTCTAACCGATTATACTGTTCATAATCTTAAAATTTGAACGGGAAGAGATTGTGGAATCACTATGATGCAGGGTGGAAGCAAAATTCTCAAAAAACCTTTCATGTAGAGAGAACCCCAGTAAGCCACTCCATCCATGAAGGATGAATGAAATTAAATTTAACCATTCTGTATTGCCAGGCATTTGTTGACTGGAAACAAATGAAATGTTTGCAAATGAGTGACTGCATGAATATATGTGGCTTTTCTTATAGACCACACACAAATAGAAATACTTCACATGAGTAATTTATTTTAAAGCTCTGACTTCTTTGGAATGGCTCTGGATGCTGGAGAATTTGATAAAAAAAGAAAAGAAAAAAACCTCCCTAGTAACTGCAATATCAGTTAAAATTCTAAAACAATAAGTGTACAATAAGGGTAAAATCAGGGAACACATTCAGTAACAATACACTACATGGGAGGGTCAGGAGGTATAGCACCAGGGGACTCAGACCAACAGAAATCTTCAGTAATGAAACTCAAATGTACAGTAATAACAGTAAATTTCTTTAAAATATAAAGTACATTTTAAAATATGAATGAGTAACCTAAAAATTAATTTATAAAAAAATGTAATTTCAGAAAACAGAATGTGATTGTTATTAAAATTTGAAGAAAGAAATGGACCAACAGAAAACAATAAAGGGAGAATTGGAGAAGAAGAAATGAATCATAACTCAACCAGCCACTAAGCAAAAACAAACAAATAAATGTTTTTAATAGGAAAAAATGTATTAAAAAGAGATGGGCAACATGGACTGTGTATTATTAAAAAAGAACCAGAACTTCAACTAACAAAATGATAATCTTTAAACTTTCTGTTGATTTCTGTGGCATTCTTTTTAAGTTTTTTTTTTTTTTAAATTTGTATGTACTTGATATGCAATGAAAAGGTTACTGGGACATAAAAGCTTTAATGTAAGTGACAGAAGAGTTATGGAATAGTTAGGGGAAGTATTGAAGGAACTAAAGTTGATGGTGACTCCATAGGAATACTAACAGTGTCAACTAATCTGGACCCCTGGGAGCTCCCAGAGACTTAACCACCAACCAAAAAACATTCACCAGCTGGTCAGAAGCCCCCAGGCACATATGTAGCAGAAGACTCCCTTGTTTGTCCCCAGTGGAAGATGACATGCCCATTCCTGTAGAGACTGGATGCCCCAGAGGAGGGGGACAAGCTTTTCCAACAGTCTTTCACTTACCGTCAATGGTTGTGTGAATATCAACTTTAGAACTAGATAAATATCTCAGTGCTTAGAGGAGATGACTATACTCTCAGGAGGAATGAACCTCATATGATAGCACCTAAATAAATAGCCAGCCATATCACAAATACCTGAAACTTCTAGTCCAAGAAGCATAACACTCTCCTCTGGATTTCATACATAGACAGATATAATACCATACATGTAATATGACTGTAGAAGAAGATCAGAAAAAAATGGTGGGAAGGCGAGCCATCTTTGCTCCGGTGCACTGCCGGGGAGAGAGCGGACTGGAGAGGGG
>NC_034598.1:62306994-62314585 GCF_900095145.1 Mus pahari
AAAAAAAAAAAGAAAAGTAAAAAAAAAAAATGGTAAATTAACTCTAATTCAATCTTCAGGTGAATCTACTATGGTTTACCTATTTCCTAGAAACATGCAACTCACTAGATCGGAAGCAATATCATACCGTTCAGCTCAGTGCTTTTTAATATCAGCTATATAGCACAATATAAAGAGATAAACTTCAATACATAAAAATTCTTGAGTACCTTCCCACATCAATTACATCAGGATCTTAGTGAAGGTTATAAGGTATACAACCTTAAGAACTTATGTATACATTGGGCTGACTTTTTATTTGAGAACCATTGCTTTAATGTCAGGGTCTGCTTATATTGGTTGTTATGGTTGCTAACTCAAAATTTGGAAGAATTTGTCATGTTTAAGCCATGTGTTCTCTTACATGGTTTAGACATAGGAGTTTAGAAGTGTTCATAAGCATTGCTGATTCATTCTGTATCTCCATAGAAAAAGTGCCTTCCTTCTGATTATAATTCATTACAAAAGAATATGATCCTTTTTTATAATCTAAAAAGTTAATATTTACTTTGTTATGAATAGGCCAAGGGAACATTTATTGGTGGTGTTTAAAATTTCATATATTGCCTTTCTTCTATGAGATAAAAGTTTCAACCATAAACTAGAGATCACAAGGGGAGAATAATGCTCAATCAATGTTACAGCTCCAGTCCTTCATAGACAGGTCTTTTTTAATAGCAAAATGACCATATGCAGCAAAGTCCAAATATGTATATTCTGTTTCAAAAAGCTGTTGATCCTGGCCAAAGTGGAAAGATGAAGATAAAATTCTTAATTTTTTAGTAGCTTCAATAGGATCTTTCAATTTCCTCTCCATTCTGCTTTAGCTCACTATGATACATTTCCAACATGTGTCTGTTTTCTCTTAAAATCTTCCAAAACTCTAAATCTCTCTCTGGAAGTCAAGCTTTCCTTCTGGCTGGCCCAAATATTGCCAAAGTTCTTTGCCCATTGTGAGATTCTGGAGGAATTCTAGTTTCTTGGGACACATTGTTTAAATGGTTTTATGGTCAAACTGAGTGGTACACTTTTTTTTTCAAAATTAATTAGTACACCTGACAGAAATATTGGTGAAACATCTTCTGGTGATATATGGCTTCCATTAAGGTCTGAATTTTACAGAATGTCTAACTGTATTCCCAGATTGTATGATAATGAGAAACAAGTCAATATACTGCACTTGGGTTATCATAATTCAACTCAGTAATCATAAATCCTCTATGAATGGAACTCTGTCTATTGCATTAAGGCTGATTTTTTTCTAGGTATCACTAATTTTTGTTCTAATCCATTGCTACTCAACATTACTCATGTTGCAACACTTTAACAAAGTTCTTCATGTTGTGCTTAACCCCAACCAAAAAATTACTTCATAGCTAATTCATAACTGTTATCTTGTGACTGTGATGTATTTTGCTACTGCTATTTTAATCTAAATATCTGATATGTGGACTATCTGATATCTGACCCCAAAATGATCAGGACTCACAAGTAGAGAATCTATATAATCTTAATAATGTAAGGTCTCCAGGGAAATCAGACCTATGAAATGGTTCAGGGGTAAAGGTTCTCACCACTAAACTTGATGGCCTAAACTGGATCCCTGGTCACATATTGTAGAAGGAGAAACCCAATAATCCAAAGTCTTCCCTGATCACCACCTGTGCACATGGTATGCATGTGTATTCAGATGCATTCAGATGCATACACACTCACACACACTCACACACACTCACACACACACACACACACACATACACACACAAACAAAATGTGTGCTAAACACATAAATTTTTAAAAGAATATTATTTCACTTTATTTTTTTTTCATGATATTTTACAAAGATTTCCCAATCCAGTTTTGTGGGCAATGTATTAAAAAACTTTATGAGTCGTTAAGAACCACCAAGGTAAAAGCCTAATTTTAGGGTAGAACAAAGAAGTAGACTTCAGGCAAGAATATGACTTTGGGCTAGGACAGGGAAGTAGGCTCAGATATCTTAGTCATCCTGGTAAGCCCCTAGAAACAGTGATCATGGGAGTCATCATGAGACTGTTTATTGCCTTGCTTGTCCCCTAACTTAGAACTTACCTTATTATTTGCATGTAATTAAAATGGTATGAAAGCAGATTGGGAAAAAATAAACCACCCTCAGCTTCAGAAATGGCTGGGATCATGCTACAAAAAACAAACAAACAAACAAATAAACAAACCACCCAGGCTCAGATCCAGAGCTTTGAGTTGGCCCACCCAATACCTGTCCCATCTCTGATTTGCTGAAGTCCATGAAGGAATTTGCTGGTCCTGCAGAATCAAAGGTACATGATCTCCATGACTCGAGGCAACAGTAGGGTAATCACAAGGAGTCTGGATGACTCCAAATCAGACCAATATCTCATTGTAATGAACATTTGCAAATAAAGCTGACTGGGCAAAAGTATATACTGCCTGCCATACCACAGCTTCCAATGCCCCAGTGAGGAAGGAATGTGATCCTCCTGGTGGAGGATGGGGAATGGAGGAGGAAAATAGTTTGTGCACAGTAGAACTGGAGAGGCTGTGAAAGAGAAGTCTGTGACTGACAGAGGAGCTGGTCATTGCCCAGAGGAGTAAGCGAGACAATTTATTTATCTTAATTTTTACTTTATTTTTATTTCTTTTGTTGTCTTATGCAGGAAGAGGGTGTTACAAGGATGGAGGACGGATTTGGCAGGACTGGGAAATGAGTGGGATTTGGGTGAATGATATGAAACTCCTCAAATGATCAATAAAGATTACGATTAAAAAAGAAATCACAAAAAACCAACCTTGTCCATCAGAATGTTTGCACCCTAAAACTAAAATGAAAAGGCTTTAAATACATTAATTTCTGTGCCATATTTTTATATTGGTTGCACAAATTCAGTCAGCAGTGTCTCACACACACGGAGACATCTGTCTTCAATTGGCTTCTGAGCACTAACACTGTTTAAGAGTAATTAGATGATATGAGTTGATCTAATTACTAATATAATTGATCTAATTACATTGACTCTGCCCATCATCACTTGTTTCCATTGGTAAGCAGCTTGTATCTATATCTGTAAAGCCTGATAACATTTTATTTATTTCATTGTGCATTTCCTCCCAAAACTGGACCAGAGACAAACTTACACTTCATATCGCCAATAAGCAGTTACTCACTCAGTTGTGGTAATTGACATATTAAATATACCGAGTTAAAATGCAACTGCATGCTATGTGAGTTGTACTACATGTGGTTCCCACAACTCTCCACAATGTCTTATTAAAATTCACATAAATGAACCACATGATGTTCCTTTGAGTACTGTCAGCAATCTTAACCTCCTCCAATGTTTCCTTATTGGAGAAGAGATTTTCTTTTTAAATAGTAACATTTCTACGCTTCTCTTTCACTCTATTCATTTACTTATCATTAGAATGGAAATTTAGAACAAAATTGGTGGTGCACATGAAGTTTTACCAGTAAAAAAGTATTTCCTATTTAAGCAGAGCAGCCCTTCAAGACACAGCAGGAATTATTTTGTTGACCATGTATATCAAATAATATGACATTGTAGATTAACCAATGCTCTGTCACATGAATATGATTTCTATAATTGGTAAGTGAAATGTTTCATTTTACCTATATACTAATCAATGGAAGGTGCATAAGCAATTGTAATTATATAGTTGTGAGTTTTATTTCTTTTGGGGGGAGTTTATTTTTCTGAAAGAGAAATTAGGGATTTCTGACTATGCATCTATTATTTTCAAAGAAATTCGATAAAATGGAATGATTTTGTAGTAAAGGTAAAACAAAATACCCTTGTATTGATTGTAACTTAATCTTGATTTCCTAAGTCCTTCCCAGAAATAACTCAGTTTTGATGAATGAAGAAAGTATTTTTCTTCCTTCAAAAATATATCCTACTCTATTCTTATAGAATAGATATATAAGGTAGATATAATATTTACTATTGTTTTCAGATAAAGAACTTGGTTGATTTGGAATTGGACAATTAAGCACAGTAATACAATTATTGTGTTTAGATGCAAGTACTGAAAGTACATGGATAGATTTAGATCTATTACTAATTACTAATTATTAGATCTAATTACTGATAGAGATCCAGAATATGACCTACTTTTAATACTCTGTCATTTTGGCATATAAGAAGAATTCTTGCAAATCTAGCAAGACAGTATTTCTTCATCTCTCTTAGAAAATTGATGAAAATATTCGTACCCATTAATGTCTCTTTCATTTTTCCAAAAGTAAATTCCTGTGTTCGTGCATCCCTGTATCCAAAATAAGAAACAGTAAAATGTCAAAATACTGATGAAGAGAATTTATAAATTAAGCACAAGATTAAAAACAATAAATTTTTATTTCGAAGCCATTATAAGTTAGGTTACTAAGGACTTATATATCTATATTCAATTACATACAATAGCTAAAATTTCATTCAATTAAATGAAATATTTTACTAATTTATTACTTTTAAAAATAGAGGTTGATGTTACTTTTTAACTTATTTTATTAGATATTTTCTTCATTTACATTTCAAATGCTATCCCGAATGTCCCCTATACCTTCCCCCCACCCTGCTTCCCTGCCCACCAACTCCCACTTCTTGGCCCTGGCGTTCCCCTGTATGTCGCATATAAAGTTTGAAGACCAAGGGCCATCTCTTCCCAACAATGGCTGACTAGGCCATCTTCTGCTATATATGCAGCTATATAAACGAGCTGTGGGGGTACTGATTAGTTCTTATTGTTGTTTCACCTATAGGGTTGCAGACCCCTTCAGTTCCTTGGGTAATTTCTCTAGTTCCTCCACTGGAGTCTCTGTGTTCTATCCTATAAATGACTGTAGGCACTAATTCTATATTTGCCAGGCATTGGCATAGTCTCACAGAGATAGCTATATCAGGGTCCTTTCAGCAAGTTCTTGCTGGCATATGCAATAGTGTCTGCGTTTGATGGTTGATTATGGGATGGACCCCTGGGTGGAGCATTCTCTGGATGGTCCATCCTTTCGTCTTAGCTCAAAACTTTGTCTCTGCCACTTCTTTCATGGGTATTTTATTCCCTATTTTGGGGGGGGGAATGAAGTATCCATATGTTGGTCTTCCTTATTCTTGATTTTCTTGTATTTTGGAGATTGTATCTTGGATATTCTAGGTTTTTGGGCTAATATCCACTTATCAGTGAGTGCATATCAAGTGAGTTCTTTTGTGATTGGGTTACCTCACTCAGGATGATATCCTCCAGATACATCCATTTGCCTAAGAATTTCATAAATTCATTGTTTTTAATAGCTGAGTAGTACTCCATTGTGTAAATGTACCACAGTTTCTGTATCCATTCCTCTGTTGAGGGACATCTGGGTTCTTTCCAGCTTCTGGCTATTATAAATAGGGCAGCTATGAACATAGGGGAGCATGTGTGCTTATTACCAGTTGGAACATCTTCAGGGTATATACCTAGAAGTGGTATTGCTGGATCTTCTGGTAGTACTATGTCCAGTTTTCTGAGGAACCGCCAGACTGATTTCCAGAGTGGTTGTACAAGCTTGCAATCCCACCAGCAATGGAGGAGTGTTCTTTTTTCTCCACATCCTTGCTAGCATCTGCTGTCCCCTGAATTTTTGATGTTAGCCATTCTGACTGGTGTGAGGTGAAATCTCAGGGTTGTTTTGATTTGCATTTCCCTAATGATTAAGGATGTTGAACATTTTTTGAAGGCTTCTCAGCCCTTAGGTACTCCTGAGTTGAGAATTCTTTGTTTAGCTCTGTACCCCATTTTTTAATGGGGTTATTTGAATTTTTGNAGTTCAGCTTCTTGAGCTCTTTGTACATATTGGATATTAGTCCCCTATCAGATTTAGGATTGGTACAAATTCTTTCCCAATCTGAGGGTGGCCTCTTTGTCTTATTGACAGTATCTTTTGCCTTACAGAAGCTTTGCAATTTTATGAGGTCCCATTTGTTGATTCTTGATCTTACAGCACAGTGCATTGCTGTTCTGTGAAGGAATTTTTCCCCTGTGCCCATTTCTTAAAGGCTTTTCCCCATTTTCTCCTCTATATATTTCAGTGTCGCCGGTTTTATGTGGAGTTCTTTGATCCACTTAGACTTGAGCTTTGTACAAGGAGATAAGAATGGATTAATTCGTATTCTTCTGCATGCTAACAGCCAGCTGTGCCAGCACCATTTGTTGAAAATGCTGTCGTTCTTCCCCCTGGATGGTTTTAGCTCCTTTGTCAAAGATCAGGTAACCATAGGTGTATGGGTTCATTTCTGCTTCTTCAATTCTGTTCCATTGATCTACCTGTCTGTCACTGTACCAGTACCATGCAATTTTTATCACAATTGCTCTGTAGCACAACTTGAGGTCAGACATGGTGATTTCCCCCAGAGGTTCTTTTATTGTTGAGAATAGTTTTTTGCTATTGTAAGTTTTTTATTATTCCAGATGAATTTGCAAATTGCCCTTTCTAATTGAGTGAAGAATTGAGTTGGAATTTTGATGGGGATTCATTGAATCTGTAGATTGCTTTCAACAGGATAGCCAGTTTTACTATATTAATCCTGCGGATCCATAAGCATGGGAGATCTTTCCATTCTTTGAGATCTTCTTCAGTTTCTTTCTTCAGAGACTTGAAGGTTTCGTCATATAGATCTTTCACCTCCTTAGTTAAAGTCACACCAAGGTATTTTATAATTTTTGTGACTATCATGAAGGGTGTTGTTTCCCTAATTTCTTTCTCCTCCTGTGTATCCTTTGTGTAGAGAAAGGTCATTGATTTGTTTGAGTTAATTTTATATCCAGCTACAGCACTGAAACTGTTTATAAGGTTTAGGAGTTCTCTGGTCGAATTTTTAGGGTCACTTATATACACAATCATATCATCTGCAAATAGGGATATTTTGACTTCTTATTTTTTCCAATTTGTATCCCCTTGATCTCCTTTAGTTGTTGAATTACTCTGGCTAGGACTTCAAGTACAATATTGAATAGGTAGGGAGAAAATGGGCAGCCTTGTCTAGTCCCTGATTTTAGTAGGATAGCCTTCAGCTTCTCTCCATTTACTTTGATGTTGGCTACTGGTTTGCTGTATATTGCTTTTATTATGTTTAGGTATGGGCCATGAATTCCTGATCTTTCAAAGACTTTTATCATGAAGGGGTTGTTGGATTTTGTCAAATGCTTTCTCAACATCTAATGAGATGATCATGTGGTTTTTGTCCTTGACTTTGTTTATATAGTTGATTACGTTGATGGATTTCCATATATTAAACCATCCCTGCATCCCTGGGATGAAGCCTATTTGGTTATAATGGGTGATCATTTTGATGTGTTTTTCGATTCACTTTGCGAGGATTTTATTGAGTATTTTTGCATCAATATTCATAAGAGAAATTGGTCTGAAATTATCTTTCTTTGTTGGATCTTTGTGTGGTTTAGGTATCAGAGAAAATGTGGCTTCATAGAATGAATTGGGTAGAGTATCTTCTGTTTCTATTTTGTGAAATAGTTTGAGGAG
>NC_034598.1:62314596-62339561 GCF_900095145.1 Mus pahari
TTCCTCTTTAAGGGCTTCTACTTGTTTCGCATTGTTCTCCTGCATTTCTTTGAGTGAGTTATTAATGTCCTTCCTCAAATCTACCACCATCTTGAGATATGATTTTAAATCTACATCTTGCTTTTCGGGTGTGTTCGGGCATCCAGGACTCTCTGTGGTGGGCATACTAGGTTCTGATGGTGCCCTGTGTTCTTGGTTTCTGTGAGTAAGATTCTTAAGTTTGCCTTTCCCCATCTGGAAATCTCTGGTGTTAATTTTCAAGCTGTCTCTGGCTGGAGTTTGATCCTCCCGTGATTCTGTTAGCCCCTATCAGCACTCCTGGCAATCCAACTCTCCCCTGTGTCCCCTTGGTCAGAACACTCTCTGCAGGCAAGCTCTCCTCTTGCAAGGCAGGTGTCCAGAAATCTGGAGCTCTGATCCTCCTTCAGAGTCCTGGGATCAGAGCCTTCCCTATAGGCCGACTCTCCCTGCATGATCCAGAGGACCCATGATCTCAAAGACCTGTGGTGTGGAGAGACCTCGCAAACACTCAGCAGTCTCTGCTGGGGTTCAGAAGAGAGATGGCAGGGGGTGGCTGTGACCAGACCAGAAACCGGGCCTCTGGGTGGGCAGTGTTCCTTTGTCCCTGTTCCTGCTGGCACAAGCCCCTGCTGGATTCTCTGGAATTGATTGTGTTCCACTCACCTGTGATCCCAAGGACCGTGATCCCGAGGATCTGTGGTGTGGAGTGTCCTCCAGAGTGCTCAGCTGCCTCAGCTGGTGTTCAGAAGAGAGATGGCGGGAGTAGCCCCCACTGGACCGGAACCCTGCCTCTGGGAGGGCAGTGTTCCTTTGTCCCTGTTCCTACTGTCACAAGCCCCTGCTGGATTCTCTGGAGAGTTGATTGTGCTCCACTCACCTGTGATCCTAAGGATCTGTGGTGTGGAGAGTCCTCTGGAGTGCTCTGCTGCCTCTGCTGGGGTTCAAAAGCAATGTTTTATTTTTAACAGCCATAAAAGCTATTTTACCCAGCACTTGGGAGGCAGGGGCAGGTAGATTTCTGATTTTGAGGCTAGCCTGATCTTCAAAGTGAGTTCCAGGACAGTCAGGACTATACAGAGAAACCCTGTCTTGAAAAAACAAAACAAAACAAGACAAAACAACAGAACAAAACAAAACAAAAAGCTATTTTAATGTCACCAAATATGGAAATTTCTTAACATGAAATAATTATTCTGCTCATGATAGTTCCTGGTCAATATTTATTTATGTTACCTGTCATGTTGATGTGTTAACATTACTGTCCATGAGGAAGTTAAACTTTCACAAAGTGCTATCCATTACCTGTGAAAGCCTTAATGATTTTTTTTCTCTGCTGACCAATATGAAGAAGAAAAATAAATAATTTAACATTGATAGATGTTCTTAGAATTTCTTGTATTTGTGATGTATCTATGATACCCTGCTAATCATTAGGGGTAGATTTTAATCTCTTTGTTCTTATTTCTTTTTGATTATTTCATACAAATATCTTGAACATTTTGTCCCTCCTCCAACTTATTCCATGGTCCTTTCATATTTCTCTCAAATTCATGTCTTCTTCTTCTACAACTGTTAATGGCTTATACATCTCAAGCCATTGAGTCCAATTAATTAGTAGTCCCTGGTGTGTGTGTGTGTGTGTGTGTGTGTGTGTGTGTGTGTGTGTATGGCTGACCTCTTGGGGATGGGCAACCTACCCTTTCCTGACAAACATAACTCCCTCTTCCTAGCACTTATGTTACTTGAAGCATTCTAAATAGTTGTGTGTCCTTATGAGCCTTTCCCCAATCTATGGTGGGATGCCCACAGATACACATCCTGTTCAGACAAACAGTTGGTTGGGATTTCAACATGGTATATAGCATTCATGTACTGTTATCCCCATATTTGCACATGGGTATAACATTCCTGATCTATCCAGAAGATACTACCTTACATCATTCCTCTAAAAATCTTTTACTCTCTCTTACTTGATGTTTTCTGAACCTTCTGATTTGGGGATGGGAACTCTACAATCAATATTCTTTTCATTTTGAACAGTTGTTGTTCTCTGTAGTATCAAAAGACAGAAAACAACTTAAAAAGTGTATCCCTTATGTGTGTGACAGTGCTTTCTTCCAACCCATTGCTGTGCCCTTGTGTCAATTGCTCATTGTTACTTTCAAGTAGGAAGACTGTGTTCAGAAAAGATGTATTTCACAGCTGGAGCAAAAACCTTATTGTTGTTGATGCAAAGAAATGGAATGGAAGGTAACTGTGGGTCAATAGAATGATGACCATTCCCAGAACTGATGTGTTCTTGTTCTTCATTGTGAAATCCAAGCAAATGCAAGATGTCCAGAAATCTGTGTTGATATCAGAAGAATGTCAAATAATGTCTGTGATTATCTTATTGGTGTTTGTATTGCACTTACTGTACAATTGCAGTTTTGATGTATGTAAGCCCAGCTTTAAAAAGTCTACAGAAGGATTTACTGTGTAAGTTTAAGACGGAGCAAGAAAATTTATAACTGTACTTTCTGTTATTTTTTTCCCAGAAATGCCCTTACAAACCATGTGAGTGTTTAGAAGTGGGTCCATTCAGGCAGAATGGGGAAATACAAAGGAAAATTGCTTAACAACCTACTTCAGAAATAACAAAAGCTTGGGGTTTGAATGTGTCTCTAAAAGTGGGCCAGGATCAGCGAGGGTTCTCATTTTATCTAAAATAGGTTCCTTAAAGCTTAAGTACTTCAAATGTGTCAAAGATTCCATGGTTTTCAAAGTGTTTTCTTTTCTTATTTAATAAATGTCTAAAAGCCAAAAGACACTAAAGGGGAATGTTACAAAGTTCATCCTGGGTGGCCCTAATTAAATTCTATGCTATGCTTCATATGGATAACGACTTTAAAAGTCTTTAGAAGGAAATACTGATCTTTTAAAAATATATATATTTTCTAAGTTTCAAGTAGTTTTTCTTTTGACAGCTATTGTTATAAGTCATAGAGTTTTAAAGGTTAAAACATATACAGTCTGATAAAAGATACTTTAGGGGTACTTGTATTCCTATTCACAATAAGAAGCATTTCTGGCAGATGAATTAATAAATAAAATAAATATGCTTACTTATTTTTAATAACTATGATTTTACGGTTAAAGTGGATCTCTTCAGTTACATGTTAATTATACCAATAAACAACAAAATGCATACACTAATGTTGAGAAATTAGCTTGTCTAATTTATTTTAAATGGTAAATGTCACATAGGGTAGAAAAACAGGTATCTTATGCAATGGTTTCTGTCTCACCTACACTCTGACCTGGGTCTATGTGCGTTTTGTTTTTTTTTTGGCCCCCCCTCTCCCTAAGCCCCCATGGAATCTCACTCAATTGAGCATTGCTTTCTAGCACATCAGACTGTGGCTAATGTTTGACTACAAAATTAGTTATTGGCACCAGTTTTTTTGAACAACTGAAAGGTTCAGACATTGAAAACTGCTGTTAGAACAAAAGCATAAGAAAATTTTTTACTTCCCTTCTCTTGGGAGGTCCTTATGAACATTTTCTTGTGTTCTTATGTGTATGTGTGTGTGTGTTTCTTGCACTATTTCTTTTTATTTCTTTCCTTTTTAATTGTTTCTTTTTTTCCATTTTTTTTCTTTTTTAAGATGCTTGTTTATTTTCTAAGGATAGAGTGTGAATTTGGATGGTTGGAGAGTTGGGTCTAAACTGGGAGGAGATAGAGATGGGGGAAACATGATCCCAAAGTACTTCTACTTTAAATAAGAAAAATAAAATAATCACGACAGCCTTTCAGTCTAGTTTCTTTCAATAAATTATAGAATTATGTAAATAGCATTACAATTGAAATCAAACATCATATAGCCAGTCCTCAAAGCATACAATATGTGAACCTGGAAAACAATGCTTCCTGTAAAAAAAAATGAAGATATTATTAAAATGTTTCACAAATCTCTATTTCAAAGATACATCACACATATTGAGAACATGACTATATATAAAATTTTTGTATTTAATTGCTAAGGGAGATGTTTATTGCCCATTGACAAATACATGTTTCTTTTTTAATACAGTTGTTTTCTGTTTAATAGGAATGAGCAGATATTGAAAAACATCTAGGAAATATTGGATTACTTTATTTCATTAGATATAGTAATATCAATATTTGAGCTTTAGATTCTTTTACATTAAGTTGAAACTTTGTTTTCTGCTTCCTTAATAGATTTTGTTGAAAATAAATCAGTCTGACATATCAACAGAAAGGGAGAGTAGGGGGAGTGGAGAGGGAGAGAGAGAGAGAGAGAGAGAGAGAGAGAGAGAGAGAGAGAGAGNAGAGAGAGAGAGAGAGAGAGAGAGAGAGAGAGAGAGAGAGAGAGAGAGAGAGAGAGAATAAGAAATAAAGATGTCAAAGTAGGGGCAGTGGCCATAAAGAAAGAGTAGAAGATGAAATATGGGATGGAGGACCCTTACAAGTGACTTGACTTTACATTACTTAGATTGTGTACCTTCTGAAAATAAATTGTCATGATTTGATTCCCATATACTAGTAAAAGGAAACTATACCACTTGTGGGAAAAGAGAACATAGGATTTTTTATTTTCCTTATAGAAAATTACATCTTACTGAGAATATATCTATGATTTCAACATGTCTTCTCCAAAATTCAGAAATGAAATTTAATCGATAGTATCCCATTATTCAGATGTAACTGAATCATGGCGCTTCCTTCCTCATGACTGAGTTTAAGGTCTTCTGAATGGAGATCTCATGTAACACTATCTCTATTATTCTTTCTTTCTTTACCATGGAGGCAGCCTTCTTCCACACTGACAGGCAATTCCATGTGACCTTCTGTGAAACAGAAAGCTGAATAATGGAACTTTTCTCTTGCTGATCTTGAACTTTTAAGCTTGTGGAACTATGAGAAAATAAATACTTATCCTTCATAAATGGCCCAGTCTGTGTCATTCTCTTACAGACGCACAAATGCACGGAGAGATGTCATTCTAGCCCATGAAATAACAGGAGACTTCAAGAAAATATCTATTTGAACTATGAGAAATTTGATTTGATGGCAGAATCCATTTGGAAGCTGTTTCAGGCATACAGCAAACATGGTTTCTGTGTTATAGTTGTTTTCCTCCAGAAGTGATTCTGGAACTCTGAAGCACAATTTTGCCTGAACAAAGTGAGAACTGCCTCCTCTGGGGGCTTGGTTTTTTGGTTTTGTTTTTTGTTTTTGTTTTTGTTTTGTTTTGTTTTGTTTTTGGCTTGCTTTATTTCATATCAAAATTAGAAACGAAGTGACAAATTATACCATAATTTTCCCCAAACTGCTCCCTCCAGTTAATTCTAATTATTTAACGTACTTTAAAGGAAAATGTTGAGTATTTTTAAATGAAAGTTAAGACACTAGCCCTCTCACATGAATATTATGAAAGAACATTTGGAATTATGAAGCACTTAAATGTACGATATGTTAGAAATTTGCCAGATGATTCTGTATTTTCTATGTTGTCTCATACTTTCAGAACATCATAGGAGAATCCCACCATTGGGGCATATTCTTTAGCTGTTTATTGGCTTGTTGTGGGTTATTTGTGCAAAGGGATTCTAAATGTGACAGCTAGGAAGCGTCCCACTAGCTGTCAGCATGTTTTGGCAGCCTCTTTTGTAATGTTATTTCCAGTCCTGGGTCTGTTTGTAATTTAAAGAACAATGGAAAATAGGATGAGTGGGCTTATCACACACAACAGAAGGACAGAGAACGTGGAGTCACATGTAGGATGACATACTGTGTTAAGGCTGTATCCTCCGGATTTAAATTCTGATCAGTGTACTAGTTTCAGATGACTCTTGTTTCCTGTTCTCCTTTTCAGTCTAATGATCTTATTGTGGATCGTGAAAGTTGCTTTTTATCATAAATCCTTTCCTTTCTTTGTTCTATAATACTCCCAGTCTGATTCTGAGTTTTTACCCACTGCTGCTTCTAGTACTTAAATCTTCTCTCTATTGTTTGCTCTCTATATACTTTTGAAAGGCATTGTTTTCCTGTATTTCTTAAATCACTTCTGCATTTTCATGGATTCTTTTCTCAGCTTAGAGATAACTCATACACCTCTTCCTTTGAAATGAAGGATGTAATAATTTTACCCTGAAATTCAGTTACCAAGAGAACATTAACATTTCTTTCCTGGAATTCTAAAAGGGAACTTAGCTGTCAACATTCGCAAATGACCCCCACAGTCTAATTACTATGAAGCAATCGGAATTTCTTTCACTGTGCATTCAGTAGTGTGTTTTGGTATCTTTGGTGGGAGGGATCCTTTCACCAAGAAATGTCTGCTGAGCAGCATTCTGTTGCCAGTGCTCGGCTACAAGATAGGCTTTACTATGCCTGCATCCCATCAGAGGGGATGGCTATACTAGGACTCAATAGCTGGGGCAGAGATTCAGGTTTGCTTCCTACAACTAATATGACAGTTAACAGCTGTCTATGACACCATTGCCAGGGGCTCTGATGCCCTCTTTTGGCCTTTAGCAGCTTTGAGTGCATAGAGGGCACATGCAATGAAACACTCATAGACAAGATAAAATAAATAAAACTTCAAAGAAGCATAGCCTTTTCTTTTCCACCAGAAATGTTTCCTTTTGCATGATAGGCATGTACCACTTGCCTCATTTACAATGAACATTCTCATTTCTTGGAGACAGTTGCCATTTGACACCTTGTCATCACCAGATCTGTCATTCTGTCCAGGAGGCCATGTTCTAGATTTTTCAAACAGGCCCGCAGAGTATCTGTGCTTTCACTACGGCTTCCTTCCAACTACTCTTATGGCTCTAACCACAACTTATCTGTTTTCATATTGCTTCCTAGAAATCAGAGGACAGTTTGCTATAGTTAATTGGATTATGCATAATTTTAAGTCAAATGGGTCATAGGTGTCTAGTTACTTTATATTAAAATTAGTACAGATAATACTACTAGAGCTTACTGAAAGTGTGTTATTTGAACTTGGTTGTATATCTATAATCATTTATGCAAGTCTCATATGTGTGAAGGTCCTGAATGTTTAGAAAATCAGAACTCATCTCAGATGAACTTCTTGATTTGACAAGGATTAGAAATCTCTTCAGACTAGTTCCAAGAGGGATTAGCTTCAGGGTTTGAAACTATTGTTTGTAACTGGGTGTCTTTGCCATGGCCAGGCACTGTTCTAAGCATTAAGCACCTTATCTCTAATCCGCATAACACCCTGCAAGGCAGATGTAAAAAGCTTCATTTTAAAAATGTGGAAATTCAGGCTTAGGCAGTTCAAATAACTGGAGTGAGGTCATAAAGATGGCCAGAGGCAGAGTTTGGGATCAAACATTGCATTGGTTATGAAACTCCATATAGTAAATTCTCCAGTAAACCTCTGTAACTGTCAATTTGTTCTTTGACAAATTGACAAATGGTTAATTTGCCTTGTCCCTCTGTGGGAGTGAGAGGCATTGAAGGCTGGAGTTAGGGTTGGACATAGAAGAGTCTATGGATTTGTAACCATTATCTCTCAATATTTGTGGAGGATAACAGCATTTCTTTCATGAGCACCATTTAGCAAACATAATTGGCTTAATTACAATGACCTGTCTCATCCTGATATATGCTAGTACTTCCAATCTACCTCCTTTGTTTAACATCCTCTCTCCTCTTTTGACTTATTAGACTAACATTCAATCTCTTTCTCTCTTAGGAAGTATCTTCAATAGCAACTTCCAGCCTTGTTTACCCTTGCTCTGATTTTTTTCTTTTTATAAATATAATTTGATCAATTCTTTGAGAATTTCATACACGCATACAATGCTTTTTGAACATATTCGTTTCAACTTCTTCCTTGGTCTACTTCTCCATCCCATGATTACTGCTTTATTTCTTTCTAAATGTTAAGAAAAAATTTTTATAAAAGAAAGCAATAATAGTATATTTACATTTTTCCTTATAATTCTCAACATATTTTTATAGAGCAAAAGCAATGCGATCAGAATGTTAATAACTATAGGGTACATGATTAGATATGATTTTATTTGTTACTATTGTACTTATTTTCTTATCTCAAATTCCTATCCTTGTAAAGAAATACTGCTTATAGTTTATGCTGTGCTATCTATTCACTCCTGATATTAGCAGATCATGTATATTTCATCAAACCAGATGGAAAACTAGTAAAACGTCAGAGTAGAAAAATAACTCTGAAATAAACCACAAAATTAAGGACAGGATGGAAATAATCCTCATATATATATATATATATATATATATATATATATATATATATAGTGTATGTATATGTATGTGTGTATGTGTACATGCATATATATATATATATATATGTATATATAAATACAGACTGCTCAGTCTGTATAATTGTATTTGTATATATGTTTTCAGGACTGTGTATTTGGTATTGAATAACCAATCAGTGTGTTCTTCCTTGCTTGTTGTTTTACATGTTGTCCACAAAAGAAACTATTGTGAAATTCTTGTCCTAGGATTATTAAAATAGATTATATTATTCTCAAAAGAAAAAAAAAGTAACTTACCTCAAAAGCTCTTTGAAGTTTGGCAAAAATATTACAAGAGATGATTTACATGAAAACATTTCCAGGAAAATAAGGCAATGAAATAAATGTGAATATGACTTTAAGTTTCTGCCTCTGCTAAACACATAACAGTGTATGGTATTTATGTAGGATGTTTTTTATAATCATTACCATAATGCTCTTAATTACAATTGTTATTATGTAAATTTTATGTAAATCTTAGTGATTATTATGGAAATTAGAAATAAATTTCGTTTGTATTCTATTAGCAATGCTTTGGATGAGTATGTAGGTTAATTATCTGCATTATTTGAGGTGAACTTTTAAGAATGAGAGATGAGAATATTTGGTAAATTCTCAAAAAAGCAGTTATATAAATAGTAGTAAATAAATATTGTTTATGTATTTTATATCATCTTTTTGGGATATAATGGATTTATCAGTCTACACTATACTATTATTGGGCTGCAATTTAACCTATGAAAGGCTTTCAATTTGAAATGGAAATGGAAATTTTAACACCACATCTTTATCTCTTACAGGATTATAACTTTTTATGCATGAAAACACCATAGATTAGTTTTGACTGTGAGATTCCTGAAATATTCATGTGCCTACATATGGATATATTTATTTTAAAATTCTACATGGTAAGTTATACCTTACACAATCAAAAAATAACAAGTTTATACTTTATTTTGACATGATTTTATCAATTAAAGCTTTTCCATGGAAAAATTTTATTTGTATAATCAAAACTATAGCACCATTTGATTGAACTGGTAGTAAAAATACCTTATCTGTATATAACATAAACATTATGAAGCATATTATTTGCACTATTTCAATTAAATTCAATATAATAAGTTTAAGTTTCACTAGTTTTTAATTTTTTAGTATTGAACCAGAAAGAGACTCAGTTTATTATTTTTTTCTGAACTTCAATACATTTAGAGGATTGCTTTGGTTTTTACTAATGTGAGCTGCAATAATTTTAATTTTTATCAAATGAAATATTGTGACTTCGATTCTGACTCTTACTTCAGGTAGTTAATAAATTGAGCAACACTTCTGAATACTTGTTCCTCTTCAGAAAAAGGATAAGAGAACTGAGTGGTTTAATTGAGCTTTTCATGTATAAAATGTTAATTATACCACATATAGAGGAGGTTGTCAGCTCTGTTATAAGAGAGGACAAAGACTGCTTACTGAAACTACAAATGTTAAATGAAATTCAAGAGTTTAGCTGCCACCATACCTTCACTGCTAGAACATGGGCATGACATAAGTGAGGTCTGGAGCCACTTATCAGTGCCACGACATAAAGCTAAATAATAAGTAAAACAAAAAATTAATTTGGGAATTTATGTAGACTGTGAGAAAGAGTGAAGCAAAGAGAATCTTTGCAATAAATGGAATATTAGCCACATAACTTAAATAGTTGATGTTTTTGCCCACGCTGAATCATAAGAAGTAAACAATTAATAAATATACTAGTTAATTTCACATTTTATTTATTTTGAAATAAATCCACCCCTCTGTGTGTGTGTGTGTGTGTGTGTGTGTGTGTGTGTTTGCATGTGTATGTTTGTGTATGCATGTGGAATGCGGACAACAGAATTTACTTGCAGAAATCAGTTTTCTCGTTTCATCTTGTGATCCCAGGTCATTAGTTTTGTAGACAATGCTTTATCACACTAAGGCGTCTTTCTAGGACCTAGTTTTATATTATTAAAGTAATTTAGTCAGCATCTGAGACTTTGGTCCAGTTTTATAATTCATGTGTGTTTCTTGTAGAAGTGTCGAACTCAGACCAGGAGGATAGTGAAATTTAAATCCATTGCAAAGAGGAACCATAATCAACTTACCTCCAGAATATTTAATTTTTTCTTAAATGTTGACATTTTTTTAACCCTTTGATATATGTGCTCAAATCCTAATGACAGAGTTTAGGTACCTAGAAGATAATGAAAGCAGAGATCTCTCAAAAAAGAAGAAACAGATTAAATTTTGTAGAGGGATAAAAGTTAAACTAGAATAGCAGAGTAAAATAGAGATGGAGGAGGAAATGAAGATAAAGGAGGGAATACTAACACTTAAAGCCATATGTGAAATCCCAATGGGATCTACTACAGTAGGCACTTCAAACCTAAATGGTAAACAGTTACCAACAATAGGAAAGACAATACTCACCTAGATATTTTATGCTACCGAATAAGAACACCAGAACCAGAATTGGTTATATTTTGTGAAATATGTTTTGTCAAAGGGACTCTATACAAATTCCCAAGCATTGTGTGGGCTGTTTGCCAAGGCTACTATTTACTCTCCTCAGCCTAATGGCCCTGTTGCTGAAATGCCAACTACATGTGTGAACAAACCAGGGAAACCAAGTCAATGTCTAGCTATTGTCTAGCATTCATGGTGTTTGAGGGAGTCTGAGGTGAAGTTATCTGAGTGGAAATTAATCATCAATATCACCTAGCTACAAATCCTATGACCTACAATAGTGACCTATGTGAAATAATAAAATAAAATAAAATAAAATGAAATAAAGTTATTAACATGATAATCAGAGTATGGGAGAGGTTAGTGGGAAGGTATCTTAAAGGGATCAGAGGGAAGGAAAAATGAGAGGAAGTAATATGATTCTGTAAAAGTTCATGGCTTTTCTATGCCTTGTTTCGAAATAATGATATGGAAACCTTTGTATTTATATAAAGGATTCTAACACTATAACTGGGCAGATGCTGACATATTTGACAACCTTAGAAAAAGTACTATACTATTTTTCATAAATTGGTGAGTTCAAAGTTCTGTACTTAAATCATTTTCTATCATAACTTGCATTTATGAGGCTGTAAATATCTTTTCAGACCTTAAATTATTTTCTTTAATCCTAAACAACTTAAGCTTAATTGTGAAACTGTAACTCTCTGGTCTTCAATACCATCACAGACCTGATAAGGATAACTAATACCAGAGTAAACACCAAGATCAGAATCAATAGCTTCCAACACTGTAGAAATGTTCAACACCTGGCTTCCAAGGTTTCTGTGCAACACTAGAGCACCCATCTTTGGCTCTCAGGCTCAGAATATGACAGACTTTTCTGTGAAGCAAGGGTTTTGAGGGCTTGCGTGCCTTGCCCTTACCAAGCCCAGCAGTTCACTCCTTTTGTTTCCTGCTTGTCCATAGTTTGGATAACATGTTCTCTGTGGTTGAGACAAGAGTAGTTTCTTGCCCAGTAGCTAGCTTTGCACATTTGAAGAAAACTCCATAAGGGGGTTCTTCAATGCCCATCATCTTCTTTGAAGTACAATGGGGATGCTTCCAGGATCAGACATGTTTCACTGTCTTGAAAGGCATTTTGTGAATAAAACTTCTTTAAAGGCCACATTCTGTAAATCTCTGAGGTTTTTGAAGACCATCTATATCTGTATAGAATATCTGACTAGGATGTATTCTCTGCTTAATTTGAAAACATCTACAGGATGTTAAATAAAGCTTATTTCTGTAATTATGTAAACTAGAACCTAACACAGCCACATGTCTGATTGTCTGCCTACTAACTTGCATTTCTTAATTTTCCTAAAAAGTTTGCAATTGCACCTTAAAAAAGACTAGGACTTCACATGGCATTGTTTTTTGTTCTGTTTTGTTTTGTTTTTTGTTTTTTTGAGACAGGGTTTCTCTGTATAGCTCTGGCTGTCCTGGAACTCACTCTGTAGACCAGACTGGCCTCGAACTCAGAAATTCGCCTGCCTCTGCCTCCCAAGTGCTGGGATTAAAGGCGTGTGCCACCACTGCCCGGCCACATGACATTGTTAAATAAGTTGTATAGGTGTAATACTTTAAACAGGATTTGAATCATAATATGGTGTATTGTAGCAAAAATAATCTCAAACTTGTATCAATATACAGAATTCCAAACCACTATAGAAATATTTGGCTTCTTGGTGTTCTTTAGTTTAAAAGTAGATTCAACAACCTGCCCTTTTATCCTATCATTCCTACAGTCCCCCCTCTTTTCATCCTTTCTCCTACTTTTTTCTTTTCATCACTTCTCCTGTGTCTTTTCCTAACACTAGATAGGAAAGAAAGGATAAAGGAAAGAAAAAGAGAGAAAGAGATCTCTGAATCTAACCTCCTTTGCTTTGTTTCCTCCCTGACCATAACAGTTAACAACTTGTGAACACCACCATTTAAATAATGACAAACACAGATTCCCCATCAAGTTTTCCCAAACCACCCACCCCATTTGAATGGTGGGTAGTGTGTCATTTGCTTACAATTGTTTCCTGATATCTGGTTGATGTTGTATTTGGGGGATCCTAAGAAATTTTGGATAATGACCAAGTTCTGTGAGAGCTAGCAGTTGTCAAGTCTCTGTGATGGGAAAGTGGAGAGCTTATCTGAAGTCCTGGCTGGAACAATCTGTGAGGCTGGATAATCTGAGCTAGCTGTTTTAAAATTGTTCTGGATGCAGATTCTTGCACCAGCTCTTGAGTCACTCTGAGGGGTAGGCTCACCTGGGCTCTTTGTTTTACCTTCTTTGGTGTTTGGTCATTTTGCACTGTAGACATTTATACATTCAAAGGTGATGTACATTTCTGCATTAACTTGTATCAATGTACAAAATTCCAAGGTTTTTCTACAACATTAGAGTACATATTGAATGTGTGTTATGCAGAATTTAGCTAAAGATAATCCTCTACTTTTTGTTTGGACAGGTGAAAGGCATCTATTAATTTATAAATTTATAAGTCTTCTTGGACTTGACAGCCAAAAGGTAATATAAATTTCCACCCATGCAACATAATACGTAATATTTTCTGAGGGCTCTGTAGCCCACAAGATATTAGCCATAAGAGACATTTTTTTTTATGTCTCAGCCAGTCTCAGCACTGTTCCCATGTAAAGGGATTACCAAAAGGTTACCCATTTTGTTGTTGTTGTTGTTGTTGTTTTTGTTGTTATTGTTGTTTTCATGTCTACGGCCAGGATTTATTAGGTCTCCCCTGGTCAAATCTGATCTCTATTAATTTTGAAGGAATCCATAACATTTCTTCTTCTGTTGAAACAAAGGGAAAAACTCTCTCCCAGTACAACACATCTCAGGCCTTCCATTCAGAAGTTAAGACATACTTAAGGTAAATAGGCTGGTATAATTCAGCACCCTTTCCCCATAACCCAATGTCTTTTTAACCAGGTATGATTTATGCTCATTAGCATTTAAAAGTTTTGAATTAGGAACACATTATGTAATCTGTCTCTTCAAGTCTTTGTTACCCCTTTCTGTTTAATAAACATCTCTTTTAAAGCACTGATAGATCACTCTATAACTGCTTGTCCTATAGGATTATGTGATATACCTGAAATATGCTTTATGTGGCAGTATGCAAAAACTGTTTCATTCTATTATAAAAATTTGCTAGTACATTGTCAGTCTTAATTTGTACAGGTATTCCCACAATAACCATAACTGAATAAATGTGTAATTATAGAATCAGCCTTTTTAGAACATAAAGCAGTTGCCCATTGAAATCCTGAATATGTATCTATATTATGGTATACATAATTTTCCCAAACTTTGTGAAATGAAACACATCCATTTGTCATATTTCATTTCTGTGGGTACCTTTTAGGTTATTCCCTGTGGGTAATGGAGTTTGGTTATACAAAGAACAAGTAGGACATTTCCTTGGCTTGTTGCCAAGTGATAGAAAAATCTTCCTTTAAAACTTTGTTATTAGCATGGGATTTCTTGTGAAATTTGAAGCTTCTAGAACATTTCCTATTAATAGCTGATCAATTTCATCATTGCCTTGGGCTAGAAGCCCTGGTAGAAACATATAGGATTTCATATGTGAAATATACAATGGATGGTTTCTATTTCTGATTAACTTTTATAGTTTAATAAGTAACAAAGTTAATTCTGAATCATCTAGAATAAGTTCAGCAGTTTCTATATGCAAAACAAGTCTTTCTGTGTATTGAGAGTTGGCAACTATATTTAAGAGACTCTAGAAAATCTAATAATACTATATGATTGGCATATAACTGATTTTTCAACTGAATAATAAGGGCTCTGGGTTATTTTACTTACTATTACTGACTTATAACCTACCTTTCCAGGTTGATTTGCATCAGTATAGCAGCTAGGGCCTCCACATATTGGTGCCCCTTTTACTTTATGAGGGAAATCCAGTAAGATATTTTTATAAACTGAAGTTTCTTAGAGTGTTTGTTGTTAATCTCTCCCAAGTTACTGCACTTTGCCAGTATTCATTCATAATGAGGCAGTTTTAGCATTAGTAAATGGTATGAGAATTTCTGTGGGTCAATTCCTTCTAATTGTTGAAGTCTCAATTTTCCTTTCAGAATCAAATCTGGAAACTTTACTATATAGGTTTTCAATTTATTACTCTTTTTATGTCATAAAAATATCCATTCTAAGATACTATCTTCTCTCTCTAAGAATTTCTGAGCAATAATGACTAGAACGCAAAAAAGTAAAATCCCTAAAATATAAGACATATTTAGACTCAAATATGCATTTTATAATTTCTTTTCTACCAGAACCAATTCTCCTTCAGCCTCAGATGATAATTTTCTTGGACTACTTAATTCCTTACACACCTTGAAATAAATGAATTAGCTCTTGAGTAGTTAATCTAATTATGGGACTTAGGCAATTAATATTACCCAAGAATTTTTGAAAATCCCCAAGTGTTCTTAATTGGCATATTCTGATCTATACCTTTTGTAGCCAGATTTTCTGCTGACCTATCTTATATCCTAGATAATTAACAGAATCTCTTTTATGTACTTTTTTCAGGGGCAAGTTTAATCCTCCAAAAGGCAAAATTCTCTTTACTTCACCAAACCTATTTTTCTAAAGTATCTTCATTTGAATCTGCAAGATATGATCCACACAATAGTTAATTATGGGTTGATGAAACTGTGAATTATTTCCAATGCTTCTTGGATAAAAGTTTGACATAAGGTTGCACTATCCTTTGTGGACTTTGTGGGCTTTTCTTTGTGGAAGAATGTTCCAATGATTTCCTTTTACTGGACAAATATTATTATAGGTAGGTATTAAGAAAGCAAATCTTCCTTTATCATGCTTTTGCAAAGAGATTGTGAAAAAAAACTTTTAAATCAATTACCATAATATGCCATACCTTATATAGCAAAGAAGTCAATGGGATTCCAAACTGTAAAGAGCCCGTTGGCTGAAAGATTTCATTAATTGCTTCTAAATATGGCAACATCCTCTATTTTCTAGATTTCTTTTTAATGACAAATATAGAAGAATTCCAAGGGCTCTTAGACTCTTTTATAATTTGAACCACAGGCTGCTCTTAGTCTAGAATAGTACTTGCAATATTTTGTTATAGGCTATTGTTCTACCCAAACAGGCCTGCCTTCCTGTAGGGCTGTTGGTGTTCTGCCAGCAGTGTCTTCCCCATATATTTGGAAAGTCAGCCTCTGCCGTGTCCTGCTTATAGCCAACTTGGACACTCTGTGATTGTCTCTTAATAATTTTTCAATACCTTCATCAGGGACCTATTCTGTTTTATGGCTTGTCCCTGAAGTTAGAGGAATACTAATCTGTGATTCCCATTGTTTCAATAGACCCCATCCCCATAAAGTCATGACTATATTAGCCACTGATGGCTTTAATTTTCGTATTTGACCCCTTGGCCCTATACATTTAAACCATTTTACACTTTGTTTTTATCTGGGATAAAATTCCAAACCCAAGAAATTGAGTATTTACCTCCTAAAGAGGTTAATTCTATAATCTCTTGGTGAGATTATGACCGTATCTGCTCCCTCGACTACCATCCCTTCAATTTCAACATTATTTATAAATGCTTTTGGCCTATGAACATCCCTAGAAGTTTGCCAAAATATTTGAGTTTTGTTGTTATTTCTTTGTTTGTTTATCTATTGAAGCTGCTTTGACTTTGGCAACTGGGTTATTAAGTCTATGTTCTAAGCTATGTTAAAAAATTGTTATGTGGATGGATTTCTTTGCTGACGACCTAAAATGGCTGGTTTGAATCTGATGTTAGGATTGATGAGAGGCCTTCTTGGGCAAGGGGTTACCCTGTTTATCTATTGTTGATCAACATCCACTAGTCCATTGCTGGCCTTTACCTTATCTTCTTCATATTCCAGAAGGCTCAGGCCTCCTTTCAGAATAACTGGTTCTACATATAGTTCCTTTTGAATTGACCATGCTTACCATAGTTAAGACATTTGACAGTAGGTATTTTCTCAAAATCTTTATATGTCACTTCTCCTATTAAAGTTATGTCATATGAATGAGTACCAATATCAGCTGTATTTCTAATCATTTCATCTATTGGTGCTGATCTTGCCTTTAGGGGCCTGATTGCCTTTTTATTTTATTTTTTATTTTATTTATTTATTTATTTATTTATTTATTTATTTATTTTGGTTTTTTGAGACAGGGTTTCTCTGTGTAGCCCTGACTGTCCTGGAATTCACTCTGTTAACCAGGCTGGCCTCGAACTCAGAAATTCACCTGCCTCTGCCTCCAGAGTGCTGGGATTAAAGGCGCGCGCCACCACGCCTGGCCTGATTGCCTTTTAAAATTCAGCATTAGAATTTTTAAAACCCAAAGATTCTACTAGCGCTTTTCTAGCTTCTGGATCTGATACTGTTCTATTTACAAATGCAGTCAGTCTTTTTCGACCTTGCATAATCTTAGTAAATGATTCAAGTTTTTTTTCTGTTTCTTCAAAATTATCCAAAGTACTTAAAGCTTCCATGTAGTATAATGTCAAAATAACCAAATCATATTCAATTTGCATCTGTACCTCATCATATGGAATTTTACCTAGCAACGGATATTAGAAAATATTGATACCCATCTATTACCTTAGCTTCTGCTTTCTACCAAGAGTACACTGTAACTGAGGACTGGGTTCTACAATAGCTTTTGTCATATCTTTCCAGTTTGAGGGGTATTATTGTATTTTGAATCACCCAAGAATTTAATATCTTCTTCATGAATGAATAATTTCAGTGAATGTGCATGATATGGGGTGGCATTCTCTTTAATTTTTTTCAAGTATATCACATGCATGGAGTACCATCCAATTTCTTCATAACCTTGATGTGACCACTGTCTGCTGAAACTTGTCATACAGTGAACAGATAAGCAAAGGATAGTTTTCTAAAAACCTTTGGCTGATTTTTTTTTAGTTTTTTGTATGGCGGATCAGTAGGCTCTGTTCTTGATTTCTCTGCCTCTATCTGAGTATCTTTTTATTTTTATTTATAAGTTTTTATAATATTTCTTCTAAGGTTTGTCCTCACTTATCATCTTTACACTTTTCTTGTATCTCTTAAGCCCTTTGCTATAATAAGGCATAAAAAGCTTTTATGGCTATTAAGACTAAAGTGACATGAAATGAGTCATAAACATTATTGTGTCAATTTCAGTTATTTATCCCCTTATCTTTGCTCTTTTTAAAGCTATCACACAGCATTATATATCCATTTTATAGCATTATATATGCTTAAAATACACTAATTTATTGTTTTCATCCTTACATGTCTTATTCCTTTTAAGATTATTTAATTCTCTCTTTAAGGACTTTATTTTATTAATATCAAACTATTTACATCTGTCTATGATGTTTTATACCCATACTCTTTCTATCTCTAGAATTTTAGAATAAATCCAAAAATTTCTACCTGATCAGAAGTTTATCTGTTCTCAGAATTCTGCTTCTGTGTTTGGATCTGGCTTTTGCTTCTGTGTTTGGATCAGACATCCTGCTGTTTAGCTCACACCTCCTGGTGTGGTGCAGCTGCCCCCATGGTGACATCTCCAGCCCATCTGAGACCCTTGCTTTCTCACTCAGGGCACCAAAATCTCATCTTTTTCTGCCTTCCAGTATTAAGCAGATCAAACCTTTATTGGTCAATCAGACGATGATGGAGAACAATGCTTTACAAAATATTGAATCAGGAAACGCTTCATAGTAATGATAATATAATACCAATTCTGGACTGCAATCAGATTGCTGGGGCACAAAAATAAGCATTAAAATACGCACTGCACAAAAACATCTGCTCAACATAATTCTATCTCAACTAAAATATATTGCAAAAAAGAAAATAATGTGTCATTTCTCATACATTAGAAATATAGGAGCATCTGCCGGGTGGTGGTAGAGTATACCTTTAATCCCAGTACTTGGGAGGCAGAGGCAAGTGGATCTCTGAATTCAGGGACAGTTTGTCTACAAAGCAAGTTCTAGGACAGCCAGAGACACACAGAGAAACCCTGTCTCAAAAAAAATAAATAAATAATAATAATCAAATCAAACCAACCAAAGAATAATCTCCAAACAAATAACAATAGCAACAAAATAAAGAACTTAACAAAGAAAAGAAATAGGTCAGTAAGATATCCCTAGAAGATCAAAGTCTAGGATAAGCATTTCATAGCTCTTTGGGGCTATCTGTCTCTGACTCTGTTGTTTGCCTTTGGATCCTTTTCCAGTAACTGTGCTGCCTCTTCTAGCCTCAATAGAAGATGTGCCTTATTTCTAATGCAACCTGATATGCTAGGTTGCTTGATATATATGGGAGGCCCCCTCTTTTCTCATGAGAGGGGGGAAGTGGGGTGGATGGGGGGAGGTGAAGTGAGACGGAAAATCTGGGGTGAAAGGGGGAAGGGGGAACTATGACCAGATGTAAAGTAAATAAATAACTCAACAAATAAATGACTCAACAAATAAATAATAAATAAATAAATAGATAGATAGATAAATAGATAAATATAGATAAATAGAATCTTTAAAAAAAAAAAGTATAACAGAGATCCAGCAAGTATATGTGATAGCAAAACAGGAGAACCCTTAGGTCCAAAACAGCCATCAAGGGCTAACCCTCACATGGGAAACAAGAGGCATAGGGTAAGATCAATGCCACTCCTCCACAAGTTTCAGTTGATGAAACTCCCTGCTGAGCATGCTCTCTCTAGATTGCTTCTTCACAGTCAAACTGAGAAACAGCATTTCATGTCAGAAAGGATGGGGTGGTCACTTTAATCATTGCCAGTGCAAGAATTTTGTAATATTTATATTTTAAAGTTCTGCATAAATTGCAGCCCAAATTAAACCTTATAGTTCTAGGAGGAGAAAAGAACTTGGTACTTAGAGATGATGGGAAATAGAAGATTCAGACAGTTGTAGATTAGATTATAAAACATGTGACCTTTATAAAGAAATGTTTCAATCAGAGAAAATATAGATGTGGTCATTAGAAATAATAAAGATTTGTTTAAATACATCTATTTCCATGAAAGCTTTATCTTCTTGATTATTTTACTTTACTGATATAGTTGACTATACAAGTAGGAGCAAGAGAACAACACAGAATGATTTCTCACAGCGGTTTTCAGGCATTCCTACAGAGACTCTTTATCCTCCTCTTCCTAATTTTGTATTATTTACTTTTCGATCATAAGAACTGCAAAGCATGCTGGGTGGCGGTGGCGCACGCCTTCAATCCCAGCGTTCAGGAGGCAGAGGCAGGCATATCTTTGTGTGCTTGAGGCTTCCTGGGTTTACAGAGTGAATTCCCGGATAGTCAGGGCTACACAGAGAAACCCAGTCACGAATTAAATGAAGTAAAACAAAGTAAAATAAAATAAAGTAAAACAAACATAAAAATAAAAAGCAAAGTACAGTGAATGTCTTTTTTATTGTCCACACAGTTTCAATGAGAGTGACCAGTGATATCGCTACCACTCATGTACACAATTCTACTTCCTGCACACACCATCAGCGGAACCAACATTAGATTCAAAGCCATTGCTTTGCCACAAGAATATTTTAAAGAAGCACTATACCTTAAATAAATTTTACCTAAATCGCTTCTGCTTTTGTAATTGTTTGACTTTTGAAAGTGCCCAGACATTTTTCTCACACAAAACATTAGTGAACAGTTGTGTGATATCTTTAAATGTCTAATGAGTGTTTAACTTTATTTGATTTTTCTCAAATTTTCTTCCTATCTTTATAATAGAAAACTCCCATTCTCTACATTAGTTTTACCATTGGATTTGGGGTCACGATTAGAAGTTTTTGCTTTTGATATTTTTCCAGAAGGTTTTCTGTATAAACTTTCAGAAAATGACCGTATTTCTATTATTCAGATAAATTTGTATCTCTTTTCTACTGATAGCTCTATTGATATTCACACCAAGATAATAAATGTCTTGAATAATAATAATAATTGTGAGTAGTCAATAGATATTTCTTTCTCTAGAATGTTTCTGTAATATGAGTATCCATTTATCTGCTAGGTGATTAGGCAGTGTTATAATATGTTCCTTTGCTTACCTTTAAAAACATAGCTAATTATTTTTTCTATCTGCTTTGATAAAGTGACCAATTAGGGTTTTGTTTTTTTCTTATTTTGTGTTATCATTATAAAATCAGGACATTTTTGATGTGCTCAAATCCACTGCAGTTACAATCCTTAATGATGTTCTAATTTTCAGATTTTGATGATTGGAGCTTGTGTAATTGATTCCTGAGTACTTTGATTATCTTCAGTAACTTCCTAGCTTGTTAGTTTGAAAAAGCTTTTTTTTTTTTTTTTACAGTGTCCCAGATATCAGAGGAGCCATTTCTTTCTTTCTCTAGTTTTTAATTTATTAATCATTTTATTTGTTTACATTTCAAATGTTATCCCCCTTCCTGGTCTCCCCTCCATGAACTTCCTAGCTTATCCCCCATCCTCTTTGCCTAGAAGAGGGTGTTCCCCCACTACTCATCCTTCTCTGGATCATCAAGCCTCCACAGAACCAAGTGCCTCCCCTCCATTGATGTCAGATAAGACAGTCCTCGGCTACATATGTAGCAGGGGCCATGAATCAGCCCTTATATACACTTTGGTTGGTGGTTTATGGAGCTCTAAGAGCACTGGTTAGTTGATACTTTTGTTCTTCCAATGGGGTTGCAATCCCCTTCAGCTCTTTTAGCCCTTCTCCTAACACTTCCATTGGTGTCCCAGGTCTAGGCCAACAGTTGGCTCTGAGTATGTGCAACTGTCTTAGTCAGGTGCTGACAGAGCCTCTGAAAGGACAGTCATACCAGGCCAGTGGAGCCATTTTCAAGAAATCCACTATTTTCTTTTAGGAGTCAATAGTGCTTTCAGAAAAAGACTCATTCATTGTTTAGAAGACTGTTAACTGAGCTGAACTAAATTTTCAAAGGTGAAATACTTGCTTAGGGGAATAAAGACAATAGTGTAGAAGAACGAAATCTTCCTTGTGTGTACTTCAAAAGCAAGAAGCATGTTGAACTGATCCACTGATAAATTTTTCTTTATGGGGAGAACAGGTCCTTAAAATTCAAATAGAAAGCTGTAAAACCCAGACCTGCATGCCGTTATTTAAAAGAAAAGATTGATAATATGTGAAAAGTTTGAGAAAATAATCTGGGTCTTTGTTGATGGGAATATAAATTAGTATATCTATTGTGGAAAATAGTATGTAAGTTACTCATAAAAGGAAAAGTAGTTACAACAGTAGATCCAGCAATAGAAAGTGTATTCCAAAGGCATAGTTGTGTGCCTAAGTTATTGCAGCATTAATCCCAAAGGCTGCAAAAAACAAGGTATATATAAAAATCCTTGTCCTAACAAGGAGAAAGCCATCATTGCTGATATTATTAATTAAACTGAAGGACATTCTAACGAGTATAAAAAACAAACCACAAATTTTGAGTAATATCTGAGCAGTTAAGAGCATGTACTAGTTACCCAGAGCAATTGGGTTAAGTTTCCAGTACCCACACCAGTGGCTTAAAACTCCCTGTAATTCCAGCCTTGTGGGTACTTAACACATCCAACATCCATAGCCACATGTACATATGCACATGGACCTGTAATTAAAATTAATAAATAGAAATCCTTCAAAGAGAAAGATGTCATGTACTGAGAGGTGATGACTGCATGATATAATTTAGATAAAGACTAGAGGAAGTAAAAGATGGAGAGGTATGAAGCAGAAATGACAGTTATAGGTAGCAGTAGGAAAAGAGTTTCTGATAAGACTGCAGAGTTTCAGCTGGAAAGATGGAATAAGCTGTAGAGAATGGTTAGACCGAATGGTAGCTGTCATGAATAATAGCGAGTAAATTCCTTCAAATAAAGAAAACCATCATCGGAAGACATTTTCAACAAAATTACCAGGTATCCTTGTCATGTGTTCATTTATTGATTGGTCTGCCTTAATACTATGAATTGTAAACTTACCAAAATATTACAATGTTCCATATACATATATGTAATTATTATTTGTCAATTAATGATGCAATAAAATGAGTTTTTAGATCCATAAGGAATACATGGGAATGCAAGGTAGTATTAACCTTAGCAACCTTAGCTTTGTAAATTATCTTATAGTAGATCTTTTTGATTTTCATCCCAATTAAACTATTTTTAACCCATATAAAAGAGATGCTATATGGTTTTGAGAATCATTTCACTGTATGCTAATTTTCTACATTCATCTCCCATGGATATTAAGCCAAATAAAAATAGAGTTCTTAGAAATTATTATACAAATTTTGATTGTTCTAAAATTCAAAGAGTAGATTAAAATTTTACAAATTTTTTGGTGAAGTCAAGTTCATAACAAATTGGCAGAATTAAATTTATTTCTTCGGGGGATTTATTTCCTGTCCTTCACATCCTGTAGATGCAGGCTACATTGCTTGGCAAATGATATTCTTCTTCCATGCTGAAAGCCAGCAATATAATTTTATTTTGACACTTTGGTTCTTAAAATGCTTCCTCAACACAGTTTGGGGACATCTGCCAATTATTTTCAGCACAGTAAGATAGGATTATTTCTTGAGTTTATGCTTGTGTGATAAAGTATGATTTATGCAAGAGCTCTTAACACTGGAACTAAGGAGTGAGGTTCTGTCTAGCACAAGAGTCATCCAACATCATTCTGCATTTCTCAGGAGATCAAACACTAGTGATGTAAGAAAATAAATTTGTTTCACCAAATTTTAAAAACATGCTTTGTTCAGATGACTTGAAGTCATTATTTTCATTTTTTTCATTTTATTATTATTATTATTATTTTCTTTATTTACATTTCAAATGTTATCCTGAAAGTTCCCTATAACCCACCCCACCCCTGCTCCCCTACCCACCCACTCCCACTACTTGGCCCTGGCCTTCGCCTGTGCTGGGTGTCATATAAAGTTTGCAAGACCAAGGGGCCTCTCTTCCCAATGAAAGCCGATTAGGCCATATTCTGCTACATATGCAGCTAGAGACATGAGCTCAGGGGGTACTGGTTAGTTCATATTGTTGTTCCACCTATAGGGTTGCATCCACCTTCAGCTCCTTGAGTACTTTCTCTAGCTCCTCCATTAGGGGCCATGTGTTTCATCCAATAGCTGACTGTGAGCATCCACTTCTGTGTTTGCCAGGCAGTGGCATAGCCTCACAAGAGGCTGCTATATCAGGGTCCTTTCTGCAGAATCTTGCTGGCATGTGCATTAGTATCAGGGTTTGGTGGCTGATGATGAGATGGATTCCCGGATGGGGTAGTCTCTGGACAGTATATCCTTTCATGTTAGCTCTAAATTTTGTCTCCGTGCCTATAACCTTTGATGGGTATTTTGTTCCTTTTTCTAAGTAGGAATTAAGTATCCACTTGGTGGTCTTCCTTCTTGGTTTTTATGTGTTTTGCAAAATGTATCTTGGGTATTCTAAGTTTCTTGGCTAATATCCGCTTATCAGTGAGTGCATATCTAGTGACTTCTTTTGTGAATGGGTTACCTCACTAAGTATGATATCATCCAGATACATCCATTTGCCCAAGAATTTCATAATTTCATAGTTTTTAATAGCTGAGTAGTACTCCATTGTGTAAATGTACCACATTTTCTGAATCCATTCCTCTATTGAGTGACATCTGGGTTCTTTCCAGCTTCTGGCTATTATAAATAAGGCTGCTATGAACATAGTGGAGCATGTGTCCTTATTACCAGTTGGAAGATATTTAGGGTATATGCCCAGAAGAGGTAATGCTGGGACCTCCAGTAGTACTATGTCCAATTTTCTGAGGAACTGCCAGAATGATTTCCAGAGTGGTTGTACAAGCTTGCAATCCCACCAGCAATGGATGAGTGTTCCTCTTTCTTCACAACCTTGCCAGAATCTGCTGTCACCTGAATTTTTAATCTTGGCCATTCTGACTTGTGTGAGATGAAATCTCGGGGTTGTCTTGATTTGCCTTTCCCTGATGACTAAGGATGTTGAACATTTTT
>NC_034598.1:62339572-62356454 GCF_900095145.1 Mus pahari
GAATTTGGTTTTGTCATGGAATACTTTGGTTTCTCCATCTATGGTAATTGAGAGTTTTGCTGGGTATAGTAGCCTGGGCTGGCATTTGTGTTCTCTTAGTGTCTGCATCACACCTGTCCAGGATCTTCTGGCTTTCATAGTCTCTGGTGAGAAGTCTGGTGTAATTCTAGCAGTCCTGCCTTTATATATTACTTGGCTCCTTTCCCTTGCTGCTTTTAATATTCTATCTTTATGTAGTACATTTGTTGTTCTGATTATTATGTGTCGGGAGGAATTTCTTTTCTGGTCCAGTCGATTTGGTGTTCTGTAGGCTTCTTTTATGTTCATGGGCATCTCGTTCTTTACTTTCGGGAAGTTTTCTTTTATAATTTTGTTGAAGATATTTGCTGGCTCTTTAAGTTGAAAATTTTCATTCTCATTTAGTCCTATTACCCGAAGGTTTAGTCTTCTCATTGTGTTCTGGATTTCCTGGATGTTTTGAGTGAGGATCTTTTTGCATTTTGCATTTTCTTTGATTGTTGTGCCCATGTTCTCTATGGAATCTTCTGCAGCTGAGATTCTCTCTTCTATCTCTTGTATTCTGTTGCTGATGCTCACATCTATGCTTCCTGATTTCTTTCCTAGGGTTTCAATCTCCAGAGTTGTCACATTTTGCGTTTTCTTTATTGCTTCTATTTCCCTTTTTAGGTCTTGGATGGTTTTGTTCTATTCCATCACCTGTTTGTTTCTGTTCTTCTCTCTCTCTTTAAGGACTTCTACCTCTTTAGAAGTATTCTCCTGTTTTTTTTTTAAGGACTTGTACCTCTTTAGTGGCATTCTCCTGCATTTCTTTAATAATGCCCTTCTTAAAGTCCTCTACCACCATTATGAGGTATGCTTTCTAATCCGATTCTTGCTTTTCGGGTGTGTTGGGGTATTCAGGACTGACTGAGGTGGGAGTGCTAGGTTCTGATGATGTTGAGTGATCTTGGTTTCTGTTAGTAAAATTCCTACATTTGCCTTTCACCATCTGGTGATCCCTGGAGTTAGTTGTTATAGTTGTCTCTGGTTGTAGCTTGTTCCTCCTGTGATTCTGTTAGCCTCTGTCAGCAGTCCTGGGAGTCCAGCTCTCTCCTGAGTCTCAGTGGTCAGATTACTCTCTGCAGGGAAGCTCTCCTCTAGCAGGGAAGGTACACAGGCCTGGTGTTCAGATCTGCCTCCTTGCTGAAAATGTACGCCCAAACAGGGCCTGTCCCAGAAGATGTGTTCCCTCTGCAGTTTATTTACTCACCTGCACAGACTAGCCACTGAGGGACCCTGGACACAATATGACTCTCTCACCTTTCCTCTGGCGAGTAAGGTGCCCAAATTTCTGGTGCCCGAAACTGGTTCTGTCCCAGAAGTTAGGTTGTTTCTATATGTCCTGAAGCTGTGTAGCTTCTGTGGTCCACACTCTAGCTAGCTCAGACTAGAGCCTAAGCGAACTGGAGCAAAGATGGCTCTCCTTCCATCTCAGGCCTTGAGACTCCTCCTGGGCGGCCACCCCTCCTCGGGTTGGAAAGGTGCTGGGTGACTGGAGTCAGAAAAGGGATCTTTCCCAGAAGCTGTGTCACTTCTCTCATTTATTTTTTATTATGAAATTTGTTCTTTTGGTACTTTCTTGCTGGTATGCAGTGTATGGGGATTACTCTCACTGAACCTCTGTATTGCTACTATCTAGATCAACAATTCTCTCTGTAAGTTTGTTTTCCTTATCCATGAATTGTTTTTGGTTTTACTTAAGATTTCAAGGCAAACTGGACTTCTTTCTCCTGTTCTGTCTAAGTTGCCTGTTGACACGCTCAGTCTTGTTCAAGTGGAGAAACCAGGTATAGTCACATTGAGTTCATGATTGGAATGTTTATACAATATCTATAATGTTTAGAAAATGGCATTTCTAAGTTGTTCTTCTTACCTTTAGTTCTTATACTAGGTACTTCAATTCTGAGGAGCCATGATTAGAACTAGATATCTTCTTTTTCTACCATCTGATTACCAATGTGACATCTGTAACATTCCATTTAACAGATAAGACTTATATTGAGATTCTGGGTACCAAGGCATGAGGATAAATCATGTATATATATATATATATATATATATTTCATTTTCAGGGACCTTTTATTAATATAAATGACAATCATAAATATAGTCTCTTGTTTTCAAATTCAAGTCTGTGAATCAGTTACTTTTACGGGTATTTATTTTCTGGTTTGTGCTATGTATTCTCTTTTTTCTACTGGCAATCTATAGATAAATATTTTTGTTAGCCTAACGGTGTATAAACCTATGATTTTGTTATTATGTGATCTATAATGCATGTTAATGTATGTTTATAGTTTTATCATATTGCGAGATAAAGAACAGCAAACTGTATTAATTACACTAACATTTCATTTTGATACTACTTAGTCACAGTATACCAGTCTCAGTATCGTGTTCTGGTGTAAATACGTGATTTTTCTGGCTATCAGATTTCCTGAGTATGAGTAGATTCCAATTGATAAAGATTTATTGGGCTAAATACACATTGCACTTTAATGTAGCATACAGATTTGTTTTAGTTTCGTTTTTGATTTATTTTGTTCTAGTTTGGAAAATGTGTTGTCTCACTTTGGGTTAGAATCTTACATGTAAGATTAGTAACTTAAAAGTTACACCCACACATGTTTCAGTTACTTCCTTTCATTTTATTCTCCATAAGGTTTTGACTTTTTCTATCAAATTCTTCTGTGCCCCAATTCTGACCAGTGTTCATGGGCAATGGCTCTAAACCTGGAAATACTGATTTGAACGTTTCCAAAAATGTACAGAAAGTTGATAATTTGTGCTCAGTTATCTATACATTCAGGTTTGCTGGAGCCAAGAGCTGTTCTGTTTAAGTGTAAATGACCATGCATAAATATGTGTATAAATGTATGTCAATAATCATTTTGTTTTCCTAAGACACAGTCCCAGAATATAACGATTATTGGCTTAGTTCTCTATATAAACTAAGCCATTGTATTCCAAGAGCCAGGATGGTGTACACATTTCAGTTTGTATCCTGATCACAAAACATTACTTACAAAACAAGAAATAATCTAATTTTTTCATAGATGACTCTGATACTGTCTCTAAAACACAATGGTTTATGATGTAATTTAAAGTAAATGTCAGGACAGTATTTTATGCCAAGTACATTTTTGTTGACAAATTAATAAACACTATTACAGGTATTTGAACAAATATTGAGTTTTTATTAAAGAAAGGGCCAACATTAAATAAATTTGACACAACTTTAGAAAAGTAAGACAGCTAAAAATCTACCTGACATTATCTTTCGCTTTAGTATCAATCTTGTTGATCAGTGATTTTGAACAAATAACACTTAAATTTTATGCTGGGAAAATTGTACTATATATTGTCTATAAATGACTTAACATCCTCAGGAAACAAGGAATCTTGTGGCATGAGATACTAACACTGAAAAATGTCAACATTTTATTTTATTTTATTAAAAAAAACAATTCCAATTAAGTCTCAAACTCTAGCTTTATAAATATTTTGTAACATCTACATTTTATTTTAATTCTTCTAAACATAACAAGGAGTTAAGTGTCATGGTACTTCATTTTGTGGCAATTGTTTTAATGTACTGACCTAGAATTTGTTTAAATATATTTACTGACAGTTTTACCCACAAAGACTGATGTCTGAATCTGCATGATGCATTCTGTTCTCCCTTCTGGCAGTATGTTAAATGTATTGGTTTGAACTGATTGAAATCCTAAACTGCAAATTTTAGTGAGACTCACTAGAGCTTTCTATATTATTCAGTTTAGCTAGTTGAATTAAATATTACATGAGTCCATATGTTGTTTTTCTAAATTGTATATCCCAGCCAGACTGTCATCAGTACCTTAAATACTACACTCTTGCTCATAATTTTAAGCTGTATAAAATATGTCTCTACAAGGACACACTTCCCATATCAGCCTGCAGTCTCCCATCTTTCCTTCCTCATTTATTTGAGGATTGTTAAATTTACCAAGGATTGTTGTTGACCACCATTAACCACTATGATTGGGGTATATTTGCTTCATTGAAAAATTGTAAACTCTTGTTTCCTGATCACCACATGAGGGTTGTACCTACAACCTCAAAGAACAGTGGTTCTCTCATTGTGGCTTCAGATTTTGTATAGTCCTACTGGTATAAAGAACATAGTAATAGAAGCAACACAAATTCGGGAAAAGAAATGGGAACAAAAAGGGTGGTGAGTTTTTATATGGTAAATATATGTATATTTATGTGAAACTTTATTGAAGAAGTCAATCATGTTTGAATTAGTTTCATTTCTGTTGCCGTGATAAAATTTCCTTGACAAAAAGAAACTCAGGAGAGAGAGGATTCATGTTAGCATTCAGTTTTAGGTTACCACCCATCATTATATTGAAGTAAAGGCAGCAACTTGAAGCTAAGTCACACTGTATCATGCAAGCCATAAAGTAGAGAGAAATAAATTTATGAATGCTTGTTATTCTCCCTTTTCTACTGATATAACTCATGTTAAACAAAATCAACACAAGAAGCAAAATCCCTGAGAATGTTGATACTAGTATTTAAGTTAAATCTTAAACCATTAGGACAATGAAGACAACCTTCCATAGACATGCACACAAGAGAACATGAGCTTCACAATTCTTCACATCCCAGAGAATTCTAATTTGTTGACAATTAGACCTAATCATTAAAGCTCTATATAACGAATGCACACCAATTAAAAAAGTCAATGAGACCAAACATTGGTTAGTAGAAAAAAATCAATAAAACTAACAAATCTGTACTGAGTAAGACAAGACAAAAAAATTTTTAAAAAATCGCTGAAAATCACAAATGAAAGTGAAATATTATCAGTACTTTCTATAATATGATAAGATGTATATATATATATATGAGAGAGCACTATGGGTATTATGGACAACATATAACAAAATGCATAATTTAGAGCAAATGAACAAATTCCCAGAAACACAGAACTTATGAAAAAATAAGAAACAAATTAATGTGAATAGGCCTATAACTAAAAAGATTGATCAGAAATCAAAAGTATCTCAACAAAAGAGAGTCCTTGATGCGATAGACTCCAGTTAGAGAAAAACAAACATGCAACCTCTTCAACCTTGTTCAAGGAAATGAATAGGGGAGTATATCACTTACCATTACTGTGCAAGCCAAACCAGACAGACATATCACAAGGAAAGAAAACTGAAAATATCCTTCACCAAGAGCAATGGAGAAATTGCCAACATAATACTAAGGCAAGCTCAGGTACCTGATGCCTACAGATAATTACAACATAAGGTAGGATGTAATAACCTGTAAGGTATAAGAATTTATATCTTCACAGCGAGCAAGAGCACTTTTATTGGACTCCTGGCCTACTTAACAAGAAGAAAATAACTCCTGGTACAAGAAACCTAATCAATTACCTAGAACAGTGAAGTCATGGAACTTCTTGGAGAATCTATTATGCTCATGTTACTAAAACAGTATAATTCTCAACTGCATTCTAAATACTTAATTATCATGTCTACAGGCAAATGTAGCTTCCACTCCTCATAAAAGAACGTTCTTTTGCCACATATCGAGACCATTACAGTAAGTCACCACTAGTCAAACTGAAGAGAAGAACTGATTGTGGGGTTCTAATCCCCAGTAGTACATCTACAACAAAGGTTCTGTGTCTAAGAAAATATCATAAAAGCCAGAGTACCAGGAATTCTGCCCTGAGATTAATCTCCTGGGGATTACTAGGAAGCTTCACTAATGATACCTCAAGAATATTGGTACTCAAACAAAACCTGGAGAAGTAGAACTATATTTGTGCGCGCGTGCGTGTGTGTGTGTGTGTGTGTGTGTGTGTGTATGTGTGTGTGTGTGTAGGTAGTTTTATATATGTGTGTGTTGCTATGTATGTTTGTATGTATGTATGTATGTATGTGTGTGTGTATACATGTAGTTTTATATATGTGTGTGTTGCTATGTATGTATGTATTATATGTGTGTGTGTAATAATTTTAATTGAAGAAAATACCATATGATTTTGAGAGAACAAAGTGAAATACATGGAGGTATAGGAAATATTGGAGTATGAAGGTAGGAGGGAATAATGGAAATATATTGCAACTTAAGACATAACTTAAATGTTTTGTGTTATGACCCAGTGGGACTTAGTCCTGGAATATAAGGAAATGTCCACATATAAAATAACTATCCATCAAATTAAACAACATGTAAGTATAATGAAGAGTAACACCAGATGATGGAGATTTCTTTTAATATTTAATTCAACATAGTAAAGTTTGTATATAAATTCATTCACTAACATCACATTCAATAGGATGATCAGGAACAAGAAATGATTTTAGTTTACTTGTATTTATTAAAACTTATTTGTTTTTATTTTGTATGTTTTAAACAAGTTTCCATAAACTGCTAAATGTGTTTTCCATATCTGTTGGATGGAATAATATATTTTTTAGTAATAATATATTTTGAATTTGTTGTATTATACATAATAAATTCTTTTTTATTTATACCTATCATAAAAATTTATTTTTATATACAGTCAAGGTAAAGGCATTTTTCTCCTCTTTGTGCAATATTCATTAAGGTGGGTTTTTTTTTTTTTTCAGCATTGACATAGTGGTTACAAGTTACCTTAGTTTATTCTTGTGTTGAATATGTTTATTTATCCATCTATTTTAATGTATTTTATGCCTTAGGTCACAAATACAGCCATGTATGGCCACACATTACCATATGGTATCATCCTCTTTGGGACCTCTATGAAAGCAGTATGAGTCTACCAACTATCCAAAAAGAGATGTGTATCGAATTTTAGCTCTGCCCTATTGTCCTATGGATCTAATGAGGGCAGGTTCCCAACAAACCCTCAGGGACTCATAGGGCTCTCTGTGGCTAGATTTTTTTCTGCTGCCTGATGTTTATGTTGAGGTGGAATATTTTCTCAGATGAAGCATTTCAATGGACATGACAGATTCTGAGACCTGGAGAAGAGAAGGCATAACATGGCTGGTCCTAAGTGTTTGAATATTGCTTCTTGGTGATCTGCTGAGATGCACAGAAAGCACACATCATCCTCCTCATGTTTGAGCATGTGCAACTATACTGGAGGTTTTGCTTGACAGCATTATCCATTTAAGCTGTTAGCCATACCTGGAGAGTCCATGTACTATGTGTGCTGAGTGACCAGAAGGCGTTGCTGAAAGCCACAGATCTTTAAAGGTCTTGACAGCTGGTGACAGGAAACTAGAGAAGAATGTAATCCTTTCCAAATCACTGATGTGTTTATGACATAAAACTGTCTTTTTTTGTGAAGTGCCCATTTTAAGACCTTGAAAGATGCCATTTTGACTTATAACCTCAAAGTTAAAAAAAAAAAAAAATGGAATGAGGAGGGAAAGAAGGGAGGAGGTTATAATTTTTTTCACACCACATATTTCTGGAGTGTTTCTACCTAAGTAACCATACTGCTTTGACCATTCCCAAAGACAACCATTTGTTGAGGGGAGCAAACATTAAGCCAGTTTGCAAAACTATTCTTCCAAGGAATATATCAAAAAATAAAGTTCATGTTAAGGCTTGTTGAGCATCTCACAGTCACACCTCTGACCCATAATTGTTTCTCTCTGAAAGAATTACAGGGATGGAAATGGAGAGGAGCCTGAGGAAAAGAAGGTCCAGTCACAGGCCCAAAGTGGGATCCAGCTCAAGGGGAGGTCCCAGGGCCTGAAACTACTACTGAGCCTATGGAGTGCTCACAAAAAGGGATCTATCAGGACTGCCCTTTGAAAGACCCAACAAGCAGCTGAAAGAGTCAGATGCAGTTACTTGCACCCAACCAATGGACAGAAGCAGCTGACCCCTGTTGTTGAATTAGGGAAGGCTGAGAGATGTTGAGGAGAAGGGTGATTCTGTAGGAGTTCCAGCAGTCTTAGTTAATCTGGACCCCAGAGATCTCACAAACACTGGACCACCAAACAGACAGCATACACCAGCTGATTTGAGGCCCACAACACAATACAGTAGAGGACTTCCAGGTCTGTGTTCAATCAGAGATGATGCACCTAACCCTCAAGAGACTGGAGGCTCTAGGTTGTTTAGAGGTCAGGTGGGGTAGGGAGTAGAGACATCCACGGAGAGATGGGGTGAGGTGGGGAGGAGGTGTGGGATGTGGAGCAGTCGGAGGGTGGATGGAGAGGGGTGGGGAATGGAATAGGTAGTGTAAAAAATGAATTACAAATAAAATTATATATATATATATATATATATATATATATATATATATATATATATATGGTTAATATTTCCTAGGGTAACTATTTGAATGAGAGCGATCCCCATCGTTGTTTGAATACTTGGTCCCCAGTTAGTGACATTGTTTGAAAAGCAGTTTGAGGTGTAGCCTTGTTGGAAGAGGTATGCAACTGGGCATGACTTTTGATGATTCAAAAACCCACACCAGGCCTAGTGTCTCTTTCTTGGTGTCCGCTGCATAAAATTTAGGATGTAAGCTCTCTGTCACTGTTCCAGCTCCTCTTCCTCCTAGCGTGATGGCATGGACTATACTACTATATGGAACTATAAACCCCAAGTTAAATAGGTTTTATAAGGGTTACCTTGGTCATTGTCCTGGATGGTTTTATGTTATCTTGATACAAGTTAGAGTTATCAGAGAAGGAGCCTCCACTGAGGACCAAGCTGTACATCTGCTACATATGTGTGGGGAATCCTAGAAACCAGCAGTGTTTGTTTTCCAGTTTGTGGTTCATCTCTGAGAGCCACAAGGGTCCAGGTGAGTTCCTATTCCCATAGGGACCTCAAACCTTCCTCTTCTTCATCCTGAGAATCCCCAAGATCCATCCACTCTTTGGAGTGTCTGCATCTGTGTGAGTCAGTTGGTAGGTGGAGCCTCTCGGAAGACAGTCATTATAGACCTCTGTCAACAAGCATAGAGTACCATTAATAGTGTCAGGGATTGTGTATGGGATGGGTTTCAATTTGGGCCCATTATTGGTTGGTGGTTCATTCAGTCTCTGCTGCATCCCAAATCCCTGCCTTTTTTGTAAACAGGCAAAGTTTGGGGTCGAAATTTTTTGGGTAGGTTGGTGTTCCTATCACTAGACAATGATTCCTTCTTAAAATACGCGCAGTTCTTGTAATTCAGATATTTCACTTGCTTATTTCACTTACACCAAGGTACTTTATATTATTTGTGGCTATTGTAATGGGTGTTATTTCCCTAATTTAGTTCTCAGCCAGTTTATCTTTTTTTATAAAGGAGGGCAACTGATTTCTTTGTATCTGTCTACTTTGCTGAAGCTGTTCATCAGCTGTAGGAGATCTCTGGTAGAATTTTTGGGGTCCTTTATGTATACTATCATATCATCAGCAAATAGTGATACTTACACTTCCTTTTCAATTTGTATTCACTTGATCTACTTTAGTTTTCTTATTGCTCTGGATAAAACTTAACATGCTATATTGAATAGATAGGGAGAGACTGGGCAGACTTTTCTTGTCCCTGATTTTAGTGGAATTGCTTTAAATTTCTCTCCATTTAGCGTGATGGTGGCTATTGGTTTGCTGTATATTGTTTTGATTATGTTTAGTTGTTTGCCTTGTATCCCTGAACTCCAATACTTTGGATTTGTTTTGAAATATCTTAGTTTCTCCATCTATGTGATTAAGCGTTTTGTTGAGTATAGTAGTCTACATTGACACTGTATATTTTTAGAGCTTTCAAGATATCTGTCCAGGCCCTTCTAGCTTTTAGTGTCTCTGTTGAGAAGTCAGGTGTAATTTGTTAGGCCTGTCTTTGTATATTATCTGCTCTTCTCCCTTACTGCTTTTAATTTTCTTTCTTCTGTAGATTTTTGTCTTTTGATTATTATGTTATGGTAGGATTTTCTTCTTTGGTCCAGTCTAATTGGTGTTCTAGAAGTTTCTTATATATTTGTAGGTATCTCTTTTTTTAAGTTGCGAAAGTTTTCTTCTATGATTTTGTTGAAAATATTTTCTGACCCTTGGAGCTGGGACTCTTCTTCTCCTATTCCTATTATTCTTAGGTATGTCTTTTTTATGGTATCCTAGATTTCCTGGAAATTTTGTGTTGGGAAACTTTTAGATGTAATATTTTCTTTGACTGATATATCAATTTTTTATGGCATCTCCTACACCTGAGATTCTCTCTTTCATTTCCTGTATTCTGTTGGTGATGCTTGCATCTCTTGTTTCTGTTCTCTCCCTAGGTTTTCCATCTCCAGGATTCGCTCCATTTGTTTTGTTTATTGCTTCTATTTCCACTTTAAGGTCCCGCGAAGTTTTATTTATTTACTTCACCTGTTTAATTGTATTTTTCCTGTATATCTTTAAGAGATTTATTCATTTCTTCTTTAAGGGCCTTTACCAGTTTGATGGTGTTTTCCTGTATTTCTTTGGGGGATTTATTCAGTTGTTCTTTAAAGGCCTCTATCATCTTTAGTAGATTGTATTTATGATCATTTTCTTGTGTTTTGTTTGTGTTAGGATATCCAGGGCTTGCTGTAAAAGGTCAGCTGTGCTTTGAAGGTGTCAGGTTGCTCTGGCTTTGTTGGTTGTGGTCTTTTGAGGACCTTTAGCCATCAGGGTAGCTGTGGTTCCTGGCTGTTCCCATTGCAGTAGGTATTGGGAGGGTAGTTAACCTTGATGATCTTGGTCTTACAGGCTCCTGATGGGCATCCATGGGTTGTAGGGCTCCATGTCTGCAGCTCTATATGGTTCTGGATCCAAGGGTCTGGGTGGTTTAGGATCTGAAGATCACATGAAGGTAACCTCAGAGATTGGGCAGAATGGAGCTCTAGTGGCTAAAATTGAATTTTGTTGAATAAGAAGAGATGTTAAATATTTGGAAGCCTAACAATAAAAATTTCCTAAAAATCACTGAATTCAACGTTTGAAAATTACCCATATTAAAAGTCAACATTATAACAAGAAATTGAAAGTACTACCTAGCTTTATCTTAAATATGAATATGTTAAATATTGACATGTACTTTAAATTAAAATATATTTAATATTATTTTCCTTTCATCATTAACTTAAAAACTAAGTTATTGTACCAGATTAATTGTAAGTCGGTAAAGTTAGCATGTTCTGATCTGACACAGTATTTAGCACAATATGTTAACAATAAAAAATTTATTAATATGAAAGAAATTATGTTTGATAGCATTTTCACTGAAACTATCTGAGAATTAAGGAGTCTGTCAACATTTTCCAATTGTGTTGAAGCGTTTCTCTACTTTTAAAATCTTAATTCTCTGTATTTACTATGTAAAAATATATCGTATTTTATAGTAAATTTATACACTATATTTTTATATATATATATCCTCTATCAAAATATTATTTGTCCATGCATTTGAAGGGCAGGTGGTACAATATATGTTTTGCTTTCTCTCAAAGTTTAAAATGAAACCGCTGGATAGACTGCTTCTTATTTACCTGTCATGAACCAGTCTGTCACATTCCCTACTATTACCACAGACGTGAAATGCTGAATTTTCTGTTTGTTTTCAATTTAAAATGTCTTTTAAAGTTGTTCTTTTAAAATATGTGTAGCCTACTATTATTAATAGGCAAGCATGAAATAAAGAAACTAGAATTTAGTTTATAAATGCTGTGGGTTAGTTTTGAGGGCATACTGTTGATTTCCTGTTTTATTTAGAAATTACCAACTCCTCTGTCAGCAGATCAGAACAACAGTCTGCAGAGAGTTACTTCTATTTCCTTTTGCCCTCTTCCACTTGACTTTCCCAGATAAGAATCAGCAAAGAGAAACATTAGCATGGTGCCCACATGTCTGTGTACCTTGATTACCATTTGAACAAATTTATGTTGCGTTAGTCAAAACAGATTACATATTTCAAATTTGACAAATTCTAGAAAGGTAATTGGCTTATTGATTGGGAATTTCTTTCCTCCTAATAGCATTTTGAAGATTCAATGACTTATTATTAGAGCTGAGTTTAGTAAAGATGCACTAATAGTGGTTCACGTATGCTGCATTAGAGTAAAAACAGACAGTCTGTACCTAACTTTATGCTGATGATACAGTGGAAAATGCATTTGCTTAGAAAACCATCTGTTGTGCATTTATGTGCAGTTCTACAGTGGGTAGCTAAATTGTCATGTCTGTCCTTAAAATGCCATATGCTATCAAGAACAGTCAAGCACACTTCTGCCCCTAGATGCTTCTTAAAGAGGTAAGTTGGTTTCATTTGTCATTTATTGGATAGGACACTGGTTATCTTGAGTGAGTTATTCTTTTCTATATATATGTTTCATCAACATATCAGAAATGCATAATGGTCAATATTTTAAACTCAAAAGTAATGGGAGAACGAAACACCAGCTTATTCTAAAGCCTTGAGAAAGGTAAAAGAATGTCTTTCTGTCCTTTGGCTTTAAGGTCATTTTCTAGAAAAGGAAAGTAGATTTTTCAGATATTTGGTGAATACAAAGGTATTATGATTTTTTAAAACTACCTGTATATTTCTGAAAGAATATAATTTTTAAGTTCAGTTCTCTAGGGGGTCACATTATCATTATACAAAACCCCTCTTCTTAGAGGTCGTTTTGAGAAATAATTTGAGTAGTGAGAAGTGCATACCCATTGAGAATTTGATAAGACTTTATCCATATACTCACAATACCGCATAAGTGTAGAGTACCTGCAAAGCACATGTCTGTGTCAGATTGGAGACCTGATCTTGTGGTAGATTCTTGGTACTGAGGTTGTCTTTTGGTAAGAATCAGAATTCAAATAGAAAAATAAATCTTTTAGCATCAGCAGGTATTCCAGGAAAAACCCACTGGGTTGGGTATGTAGTCTGTATTTTCCTCTACAACTATGTAGAACCACTTGTGCCTGTGGGTACTTTTACCAAAGGAAGACCATTCTCCTTCGTATTCCCCTACAGTAGGTTCCACAATTGCCTGCTTTCCTGATGCTGGGTTTTCACAAGAAAGCTAGCAAGTTAGTATCTTCCTGGATTCTACCTCATTAGTGAAGAGGATGCAATGGTCTTCCATTTAAGTAGCTTTGTAAGATACTGTCGTTCTTTATCTTTTGTTTTCTTTGTCTGATTACTGTCTCCAAGTTCCTTTCAGAATGGAACTTTTCTTTAATTGCATTATATATTTAAATTCTTAATGATGTGTTTGTTTAGAAGGGTTATTATTTTCCATTCTGATTTGTATTTGATAATAATATTTTCCTTAAAAGAGGTTTACCTTTTCAATGTGTTGATGAGTGAGTAAATTATTTTGTCTCTTTTTTATGCATAAAATTTGGCCAATAATTTAAAGGACTAAAATATTTTATTTGGACCTTCAAGTTTCTTTTTTTATGCCTCTTCCAAAAGGAAACAAGAAAATTTTCATTCAGTTCATTGGGAAGGAAAATAAAGGAGATAAAGAAAAAACAACACACAAAGACAGACAGATGCAGTGAAAACTTTCCGAATGTACGTTGGAAATAGGAATTTTACTCTGGTTTCTTGTTATAAAGATCTAAGTTCTTTGGTGTTCTTTTGTTTTTCATCTCCAGTACCTGTGAACGCATGTACTGGTAGCAATACTTAAAGAAGCCTGGGATATGTATTAAATGTCCAATAGAAGCTAAAGTTAATAAGGCTGTGTGGATCAAGTCTTGTTCTCACTTGCCTGTCAAAAATGAGGTCAGTGAGCAAGGATATATCATCTGTGCATGTGCGTTCATACAGGCACAAAGTAAAAGCCTCAGGCAGAAGAAAGAGCTGAACCAGAAGATAAATTCATTATTGTTAACATAGGGAGGACTTTTAATAATATGGAATATTAAATCTTTTCACATTTATTAGAGAATCTCAATATTAAAAATACTCTTTCTTAGTCAATCCATAATATTCATATTTTTGTGTCTGTTAAAAAAAAGATTCCTGTAATGTGAATGAATGCACGTTTATAATGATCACAATGTGATTTTCTGCTATTATGGGTACTTTTAGAATGGAGACTGATTAAACATGGTCATATAGAAATGAATATTTTTATTTATTGGTTGAGTTTTAGTACAAAACTCTTTAAGTAGCTCACTGCCAGAAAATGGATGATATTTTTTGGCTGAAACAAAAATATGGCAATAATAGAAGGCATTTCAACTGTGTAAGAATTTAACAACCAATTTTCTTGATGTCTCTGATGATAATGTTCATAAGTTCCAAGTTCATTTTCATGGTATAATACAGTTATTGGAATTAGCATAAATTTGAAATGATGGGTAATTCATGTCTATTAGACAAAAGTCATCTCCTAGCTGGGAAATTCTTGTTGCTATTGAGTAACTCACAGGTTTTAAATTAAATTTTCTGGTTTGCATTAGAGTTAAGGCTGTAAATAGTTTTCTGGAAAATATAATTGAGCTGGTACTGAATTTGTATATCAGACTATCCCATTAGAATATGGAGATTCTATTAATAGTTGAACTATGATTGCAGAGATACAAAGGGAACACACAGGACAGGCAACAAATATATCTGTGATGTACACAGTATTGCAGAGTTCTTCAAAAGACTCACCAGAAAAATCACAGAGGATATTGAACTGAGTCATAATATAATTAATGTTTTTCTTATAAACATATTTCTCCATGCACTATGGATGTAATTGGGTGAGAGAAAATACAAAGGAAAACAAGAACTTTTTTATTGACCAAAGACAAATCATTTTAGCACTTGACTTACCAAATATAGAGAAGCCTCCAACTTTTATTTGTCAGTTACAGAGAAAAGGAATAAGCCACTTGATCTGTTTAAGAGGCTTTTGGTCATATGAATAAAGTGTTTCAGTTATTGATGCCCTTAACAGGACCATTTTAATCTACTAACATGTTAACGATGGCTATTGCAGATTGCGATGTGAAAGCTCTTGCACAACAGAGTCTATAGGAATACACTTTCATGTTGGGTGTCTCCATGAAAATTTCACAATTGCACTCCTCCAACATACTTTCATGTTGATGATGTACAGTTTTTATCCCTCGCCACTTTCTCTGTTACTGTGTCATCAGTTTCCATCGACTCTGTCACTGTGAGCAAGTGAGGCTCAAGTCCAGATCTCTATATGGTGCCTGATCTCCAACCTGTATTTATTCAAGTTAATTCATATACATATACCCTGGAGTGCTAGGATAGTCACCTCTGCTACAAGTGGGGGAAAAAAATTCTTTTCCTTCACTCTAAATCATTTGCTGTTTTTTGTGTTTCTTCTCCCTGTTTATCCACTTCAATGTTCTTCATCATGTATTTGCCATATAAAACTTCCTAGTTGAGTCTTTTTATTAATCATTTTAAGGTCCCTTTACCTGATTATTATTATCACTGATTAGTGCCTTTATTATACCTTTTTTATATCTATGTATCATCTATGTATGCATGTATGTATGTATGTATGTATGTATGTATGTATGTATGTATCTAAATGAGTAAACAAAATAGTTAACATCATGTCATAGTATTCTGGAAAGAATGTCCCTCTCCCTGCCTTTGCCTTGGAATCCAATTAGAGTTATTCAATGAAATCTCCAAAGAAAATATCTTGTACTATCTGTCTAGCATTTTTCAAACCACTATTCTATCCATTGCTAACCAAGCTGACTCAGTGGGATGTCTCAGTAACTCGCTATAGGACAGCTTATTTTTCATAAATATCTGGACTCAAGGACTACTAAACTACAGTTTATTAATGTGTAATAATTAACATACCATGAAAGTTTCCTAGTATTTATGTGCAAGTTCCCAAAATAAGAATGACAGTAAATGAATGTCAATTTAAAGTGGGTGGGGATTTTGGATGATTGTAAAATTTAATATATCTTTTATTGTATGCTATAAATATCTATTAAGGGGAAGCCCTTTAATATTCACAGCAATTAGCCTGTGTCTTTAAACTGCAACTTTCAACTGTTAAAATAGTAATTGTATTCACAAATTATATTTTTTTCGTAGACTTGCCTCCAACTTCTTACAAGTCACCTATATGCTGGCATTATGGGTAGGGATTATCTTTGGATCCAGCCAAAATTCTTTGTACAGTGACCTTATCAGGCATGAAGACGTTGCTCATGGTGCTAGCTCTAGTACTAGCTTCTGCCATCTGTGATGGAAAATAAATGTCCATGTTCACAAGCGTTTCACCTCTTTTTAACATATTGTGGTGGTTCTCTTAACAGCCTTGATGGCCTTTGATCAAGAGAACATGCATTCAGAACTGCTTGGGTTTCGCACAAGTTACATGGGTCTTTTTGCTCAGCAGGGTAATGAATATAGAAATAAACAAGCTGTGAAATCAGTTCACTGTGGCTTTGATGCTAGTGTAGCGATTTGAATGAGAATGTCCTCCATAAGCTCATCAGTGAGACCACTGAGTCCCAAGTTCGTGGTGCTGTTTGGAGAGGTTATAGACAGATTCAGCCTTGCTGGATGAACCACTTCAATATAGGGAGAGTTTTACAGTTTGTAGCCTCACTGTTTTGGGTTCGCAGTTGAAGATGTAGTCTCTCAGCTTCCTGTTTCCATCACCATGTCTGTCACTAGCTGCTATTTCTTCTTTCCATGACAGAATCACACCTCTCTGGAAATGTGACTCACAATTTAACTCATTCCTCCATAAGTTGCCTCTAGTCCTAATGTCTTATCCCTACCATAGAAAAGTAGCTAATACACTTGGCTACATAAAATTTGAATTAAATGGTTTTTAGCTTTGGTTTCTTTTTT
>NC_034598.1:62356569-62372016 GCF_900095145.1 Mus pahari
TAAACAATATTTTATTTTTAATTTTTTTTAAGATTTATTTATTTATTATATGTAAGTACACTGTAGCTGTCTTCAGACACTCCAGAAGAGGGAGACAGATCTTGTTCTGGATGGTTATGAGCCACCATGTGGTTGCTGGGATTTGAACTCTGGACCTTCAGAAGAGCAGTCGGGTGCTCTTACCCACTTAGCTTTGGTTTCTTCCTCTATTAAATACGGTTAATTGCATTTCCTTGGTGAGGTATTGTGTATGAAACACTTGGTAATTTATAATGATTAATAATAAATTATAAGTGCTAGTACTATTCTGTTTACTCTTCTTCAATAACTGTATTGTAAAAATATTTTATTGTTTAAATAAGTTCATCAGTAAATTCAAATTCTGTAAGACTTTCAAGAATTTCATATTATATTATTTAGTTTCCTTTCTATACAGTTCAGATTGAGCCAGAATTTGTGATATTTCTGCTGGGACCTCTCAAGTACTAGGATTATCTCAACCAACTTCCACATGGTGTTCTTTAAAAAGGGTATATATCCAGAGTCATGTCTAACTTAACTATTATCATTGTTACTATTACTACTATTTTTATTATATTTACTCATTTTTCTATTTAGGCCACAGTTACTCCTACCTAAGTATTTACCACTACCTCCCCTCTCATCTTTTTTTTTAAGGTAAGGAAGTTGCATTTTTATTTGGTCCTAAATTTTCAGACAGTTTCTCAGAAGCAGCTTCAAAGCCTTATTCATAAACAGCTATCACAGAAACCCAATTATAAGTTACTACTTTGCCAGGTAAATACCATGCCATGGCTCATCATGGATAATTCCTGCAAACCCGTTTGTAAAAGGAAGTTTTATGTCACCTGTTATGATTTCGTTAACAGCTGCCTTACATTTGCTTTCTCACTGCCTTACAACCAAAATCATTTTAAACTTCTCTAGTTTAAATAGCATTCAGCCAGTTGGTTTACTTCTTAGCTACAACCTCCTATAATATATGGTCTCCTTTCTTACAAATCTCCGTTAGACTCTTTTATTCACCTCTTTCCCTCTTTGGAGCATCCAGTGTATTTAAGGTTGCTTGCTTCCAATGTATCACCTTCCTTTCTTCCTCTATTTTAATTAATTTATCTTTTTTTTTTACATTTAGACATACATTAATCTATACATACATACTTACATGCATGTATATTGCATATAAAGTTATATATTATATTAATAAACATAATATATTACATATACCATATCATTATACATAATATTATATATATATTCTATATATGTTGCTTTTTTTGTAGTACTATATTTTAAAATTTTATTTAGAATACTTGTACATTTACTATTCTATCTACCATACTCATGACAATACTTTAAACACCCTTGCTTTATTCTTTTTTCCACTGGCCTATAAACATCCTTGCTTTATTCCTTTTTTACTGTCCTGACAACTCCCATCCTGATGTATTCAAATTTACCCTTTCAGTATGGATTTGTTTAATATTTGGGAAAAGATGAACTGAGGATATTAAAATGAACATTAGTCATTATATGTTAGCATTGGCTGTCACAGTTCGAAGGGAAGTTGCAAAGGGATCTTTATTTAAATCTCATACAATAGTGCGCAAAAATGATCCTAAAAATCCCACCCAAAATCTCAAAAATTAAAAAAGTTAATTCCTTTCAATAATGAGTGAAAAATGGACATTTCTAAATATTCTTCTGGTGGTACAATGCCTAGGTAAGTTTTGTCACTGTGCCTTAGGTTCATAATTAAGGAACATACTGTTTACTATAGTTGATATCTAATAGGACCGGGCTCATTTCAAGGTCACAGCAAAAGCTGATTTGTTCTTGAGACATGAATGAGTGAGGACATTATGAGGCTTGCATCAGAGTGCCCACACATCTCAAATTTGAGCAAAGTGTAACTTAGGAGAATTCCCCGGCACAGAGGTATTAAGCTGGTCAGTTGCTGTGAAGCTGTGGTGGTATCCCAGGATAATAGAAACATACGTAAGAGGGGAAGACTGCAATGTTAATCTAGTGGATTCTAGGTAATATGAAAGCCGTGATTGGTGCAGGCAGCATATGAGATGCTGTGACGCTACTCCATCCTGGGAAATCTGCAGTGGTTCACCAAGAGCTCTGGATACCAGACATGGAGCTACAGGATTTGATGTTTGACCTGATGGGTGTAGATCTTCCTTTGGTCTCATTCTTCTTTGCTATGCCCCATTTTCTCCTTTACAAACAGGGATGTTTACACTCTGTCTTTGTATATTAGAAGTAGTAGGTAAATTGTTTTTGAGACGGGAACATAAACAAAAAATAGCCACAGGACATAAAATATTTTGGAAACTGTTGAGATGTTGTTGTTAAGATATTAAGCTATGGGGGTGTTTGATATAGTATTGGATATGGCTTCATTATGTGGTCTCAGGAACTTAAGACCACCAGAGGTAGAATGTTTTAGTTTGGATAGATAATGCCTCTTACATGCTCATGTATTTGAACCATTGGTACTCAGCTAGTAGGGAAAACTTGCAGAATATTTAGGAGGTAAATTCTCCTGGAGGATTACTTTGGAGCAGATTTAAGTCATTATAGCCTGAGCCTTGTTCTTGTCCATTTTCTGCTTCCTGGTCCATCAAAAAATAAAAGGTTCCATACATATAAACCTTGTGATGATTTCCTTCATATAACATACTGTACATTCTCAAATCTGAGTCAAAATAACTCCTTGTTACATAATTTGTAAATAACTAATATACATTGTCTGTGTTCTGAGATGGAACTTCTTCAGAAACCAACCTTTATCATTTATATCTGTTCTTCTACAAGCTATGACTTTATTTTATGGACTTTTCTACTAAATAGCTCAAAATCATAAACAACTATAAACTGATAACAAATCCAGAAACAAATTTTCACAACAAAAGCCAAAAATCTTTAAATACTGTTTGAAAATCTTCTGAAGCCACCTGATTTTCCTCCCATCTTTTAATAACAAAACAGCTCATAAAACTTTCATTATGATTCATCTTGTCCATTCTCTTGTTAGTCTAGTTGACCTATTTGTTTGACCAGTACCCAAATATATCTACTAATATGCATCCTATTAGTTAGATCATTAATGAACTGAAGTGGTTAAAGAAGTATTCCCTTTTCAAGCTTCATGTCTTTTTGAGTGATTATTATAGTGTAGTATTCTAGTATTTTATCTCTCCCTTTATGTGCAGTTTTAGATAATCTTCTGATTGATTTGGAGATATTTGATAATAAGCAACTTAAGAAAGGAAGATTTTATTTTGATTCAGTTGGAAGATATAGTCCATCATGACAGGAAACTCTTAACACTGCATCTGCAGTCAAATCTCTCTCTCTTTCTTTCTCTATCTCTCACAAACATGAATGTACAAACACACACACACACACACACACACACACACACACACACACACACACAGAAAGAGAGAGGGGGACAGAGAGACAGAGAGGGATGACAGTGAGAGAGATACAGAGAGGGGAATAGAGAAAGATGAATGCTGATACTCATTTCTGTTTCTTCTTTTCATTCAGTCATGAACACAAGCCCTAGCAATATTGCTACCCACAATTAATATGAATCATCTCAATTAAAATAATTCAACATAGAAACACCCTAATAGAAATAGCATGTTTGTTTCTATGGTGACTTTAAATCATATAAAATTGACAATCAGGATTAATGATCACGATCTACGCTAGAAAAATAAATTATTCTGCGTTCTTTTCTGTCTCTGTTATTTTCTCATATAGTCTACTTTTTCTCTCTTTATTAAAATTAGTATTGAAGAATATGAGCACTTCTGTCCTATCTTCTTTTATACACAAAACAACAAACTTTAATGACATAAAACAATATGTGAATTTGAATAGGAAAGAAACACCAAGCATAGTGTTACAGTTTCTTGTGTCTCATTTTCTCTACTTTAATTTATTTTTTATTTTTACTGTTCATAATTTTACCAGCTCCTCATGGAATTAGGATAGAACTGATAGCTCTCCCTTTCACGTTAGTGTATAGGAAACTCTGGAGTTTCTGAATTCTACAGATTCTGACCTGCATCAATATGATAACCAAATTCAAAAATTCAGAATCAGGAAATGGAAGGAAGGTGGATATTGATATCTCTGTCTCTGTCTCTGTCTCTGTCTCTGTCTCTGTCTCTGTCTCTCTCTCTCTCTCTCTCTCTCTCTCTCTCTCTCTCTCTCTCTCNACACACAAACACACACATGTCTGAGCAATTATAATATATACATTGAACTATTGGCTAACAAGGAAATTAACATCATTAATTTGGGGAAATTTTTATGTGAGTAGGTAATCTTACTTTGACTTGTGCTGACCTCCCCATCTCAGCCTATCTATTTTATCTTACTTCTGTAGTCTCATATAGTGCTACCAGCCTTGCCTAGCTATAGTTTCCTCACTGAAAGTTATTCAATTCTGTGGACTATGCTTTATTCTAACATGGAGACATAGTACATAACATTTATCATGTCTGAAATAGCCTCCAAGTCTTTAATCAAGCCCATAAATACATGTACAGTAGATACTACCTAGATTCTCTCTGGACAGCCTTGTAAATTCAGTACTTGACTTACTGCTGTGGTAAAACACACAAAGAAAATAGAGGGGTATTTCCAGCTAACAGTCCCAGAGTACAGTCCATCATCACTGGAACGTTATGTGGGCAAGGGTTTGATGTAGCCTGGAACATCATACATGATGAAGAGAGAGAAGAATGTTCATCTCATCTGACTTTCTCTGCTCCCAGTCTTTTATGTGGTCCAGAACCCTTGTCCAGGGAGGTATGTCATCTACAGGCTAAAAAAAAAAAAAAAAAAAAAAAAGCCTTTTTTACCTGAGTTAACCCAATCAGCATAATCTCTCACAGGAACTCCCAGAAAATGACCTAGTCTAGAGGATCCCTCAAAGGCATGCACAGACACTTGCTTCCTAGGTGTTTTTATAATCTCTCAAGTTGATGATATTAGTCATCACACATTGGATGCTATTTAACCAAAGCATCTCCTTTTCCAACTTTACTCTGTTAGCTTTACATGTAGGGTCACACACAGGCAACTTTCTTTGAAATATCATTTTCTGTGTATTCTTTGTTGATTTGCTCAAATGGCATCCTTGTTTTGATTTTGTCTCTTTTGCTGTCCCCCTTTTCAGACTATTAACAGAATTCCTGTAATAAGCAGATTTAACAAAGACACCTTAGAAGCCTCAGACAACTCTAATCCAGAGGAACAGCTTAGATTTCAGCTCAAATGTCTCCATGCAGGTCAGGCAAAGAAATTATCATGTTTCTTATGATGAGATATTTTTATAACAAACTTGACTATGGTGAATATTTGTCTTTATGGTGCCTGCATGAAGATATCTATCATTAAATTCTGAATAATAAAAGGAACAAAGAAAGGAGAAAAGATTGAAAGAGAAGGGATACAGGTTTCATTGGTGTTGAAATATGAAGAAACTTAACTTTATTAGAAAAATAAATCTGCACGAGTATTTGCAAAAGAACTTCTCCTATTTCCTTTCAATTAGGGAGTCAAATTTCACTTAATTTCATTCAATATAGGCAACATTTCAGAGGAATTCTTGTGGAGTATAATTGCCACTTCTAATATTTTGATAACTACTAATGCCATGTTGTAACTTTTTCTATTCTTTAAAATTGGTATTTTCAATGAACTATAACTAAGACATACACCAGAACACTTTCTGCACAAACATTCTGCACTTAGAGAATATTTTGGGGGTCAGCATTGTCAGTGCTGGACACCTTCTTAGCTGTTGGAAATACAGGTGGATAGATGTTCATAGGGTTTGGTTTACCACAGCATTAAATATATCAGTAGTTTGAAAGGTTATCTGAATATTTGAGTGAAATCATGGTAATTGTTGGAATATATTGTAGTTATATAAATATCATATGCATGTATATGTCCTGCATGAAGTTCTGGGGAGGTTTTCTTTTGCTTCTTTTGTTCTCGGGACCTTTACCAGAGCATCTTCTAAAAGCTTGTTATAAGGGGAAGTGTCTCGGTGTCTATTTAGACTCCCAATGTCTTGTTGGGAAAGAGAACACTGTATTAGAAAGATATTAAGGTTTGTACAAAAGGCTCATAGGGAATATCCAGGACTACTGCTGTAAGAAAAAGTAGAAGTGTTTTTTTTTTTTTTTTTTTTTTTTGGGGGGGGGGATATATTCAGCTGCAGACCTGGAAGATCTAGCTGAGAATATAAAGGGAGTGGTAGGTGAGGAGAAGTGGATTGGTCCTCGCAAAGCTGAGGCCTGAGCATGAGGCTATTCATGATCTTGCATAATTTGCAAATAGTAAGGCAGACTGACTGAGCAGCAGAAATGCAAGCTGGAGAGCTGAGCTTGCCTGAGGTGGTGTGAAGCAACTGAGCGGGGAAATCTGCTGTGATAGTGGAATGCTTTGCTAGGAATCCACCTGTGAATAATCAAGTTTTGGCTGATGACTGTATATGCCTTTGGGTGTTTTTGAAGCACTCATTCTTTCCAGAATAGATGCTGATATTAATTAGTTGCTTTATAATCTGCTGTATTTCTCAAAAGTGAATTCTATTAAGCAGAATTCCCCTCAGCGATGACATTGGCAGTTCAGGCTCCTGTATTCCTTCTTGGTAATTATTCCAATTCTTTTTGAACTCACCAAGGCGATGCTTTGTTATATTGCCAGCATTTATGTTAATAGTGATCACCATGTTAAGCTACAAATGTGCATTCTAGGTATTCCTTTGACAATAGCTGTCCATCTTTTGAAAAGATTTGTTGATTTGTTTTTAGTGGAATTCCTCTTCTTTTAGCATTTGCCAGTGTTTTTAGATACAGAAATTAAACTTACCAAAGTGGGGTTTTAGAAAGATTCCCATTGCATTGTTTGAGTTACTAAACATGTTTAGAATAGGACAGGGTATTTTTATGTGCCAAGGTTGTGTAGTATAAAGGAATCTTGTTTATTTTAAATCTGTAAATGAAACATTCCATGGTGGTATATGGTCAAGGAAACATTCAGATTTATTAACTGATTGTTGACTGATTCATTTAAAATAGTGTCTACTTCTAAATAATGAAGACAAGAAATTATTGAAGGTGGTAGAATTGTTTGTGCTTTTAAGGATTTTAAGGTGTTTCAGTGGGTCTAAGTATACAGGTTACTTATTTCTTTATGTAGATGGGTGGCTGTAAAGACACTTAGATATCTGAAGTAAAATAACATTAAAAGATCATCTTACAAATATAAGAGAATTTTGTTTAAAGTTTATGTGAAGAAATACCTTTCACATTCATTGATGCCATCTTCTTTAACTCTGAAATGGTCGAATAAAGTGAATCAAGTATCATAAATGGGATTGGGAACAGTTGAAAGCAGCATGATTTTATAATTTATGGTATAGAAAGTGATATGAAAAGACATCAGTAGAGAGCAGAACACTCAGCCATCAGGTATACATCCTAAAGAACAGCAAGTAGAAAAATAGGAATGTGACCTCCAAGTTTTTATCCTCACCCAAATATATTCTTGAGATTAAATATCTGCCAGCCATACTTTCTCAATTATATGTACCAATAACCCACAGTTCATAACTTTAATTTTTAGTGAACTTAGAAAACAAATGTTTTCACTAATTCCAGATAAATAGGAATTTCTTAGAATACATGGTTGAGGACTTTTTTTATTTTTATTTTTTGGTAAAAAGAAAGATTTGAGAATTATAATGAGAGAATGACAGATGAGGCAGTAACATGCTTGTCTTGTACAAGGACATGAGTTGGAACAATAGAAGTAACATAAAAATATCTATGGGTGGTAGACATACTGTGGAGACCAACCAGATCAACCAACATGTGAGGTTCAGGTCAGAAAATAGAGAGTAGACTTGAATGTTTCCTAAAAAATGCAAACAAGTCATATTCAATACCACAAATCACCAGGGAAATAAAATTAAAATGGTAAAATAGTACCTCACTTCAATAATAATTGCTATTATTAAGGCATAAAATGGTTACAGTTGACAAGGACATAGAAAAAAGGAGGACCATGGTCAACTGTTATTATGAATGTAAAATAATATATCTATTCTTGTGCACAATATAAAAATTCATCAAAAATTAAAATGGTCATACCATATAGCCAAACAAAATATGTACCAAATATGATTTGGGATGTATTCCCTGTTGATATCAACATTATTCACACTAGCTAAGAAATGGAAACAACTATCAACTGATGGATAAAGAAAAGCTGCTCTATATTGGGAATAGTCACAAATTTTCATAAAATCCAGTCTTTTGTACTAGAAAACAGTTCAGTGGTTAAACTTAGAAAAGACAGACATGGAAAGTCAGTTACCGTATGATATCTCTGAAGTCTGGGAACTGGTGAAAATTGACCTCATAGATCTTGAACATACAATGGTGTTTTCCAGAGGCAAACAAGTATAGGAGATAGAATAAAGGATAAAATATAGGAAAAGAATGGGTAATGAGAAATAAGGCATAGGTAAGCAGGTGTAAGGTGTGTATGTATTGTATAGTTCGATAATGTACATGAAAATAGTGTGTTGTATGTTTCAAAAATCTAGAAAGCTTTCTCAACGTTGTCAACATAAAGGTCTAATGAACACATGAGGAAATATGTATGGTTCATAACTTACATACAATTGCAGCTGACCAGCAGTCATGGATGAACGGGGTTACCTGAAAGGGGGAATGGAGATGAAAAAAGATGGGGTGAGAGTGAGAGAAGAATGAAGCCAAGAACAGAGTTTCTGATCAAGGCTCAAAGATTAATCATCATCACTGCATTTATACAGGGAAAGGTCACAGACCCCATCCTTTGTTTCAGCTGAATTATGTTGCAAATCTAGCTCAGCAGGCAGTCTGCTCCTGCAGGAAATTGACTCCACCTGGGTTGTTAGGGTCTAACCTTGGCAAACACTTAAATTTTATTTAGCCTACTCAAGGCTGGGGAAAGGGCACATACTTAATAATTATTTATTTAATAATTATTATATTTATTTAATATTTATTAATTATTATGTTCTATCATAATTACCAAAATCATTTTATAAATTTAAAGAAAAATTGAATGCATAATATATGTAGATATATGTATAGAAAGGATGCCTTTTTAAGTCAAGAAATCAATAATTCATTGTTCTTAGATATTTTAACTTGTTACTCTCCAAAAAGAAGTTTTATTCTTAGTGTGGTGGCATATGCCTTAATCCAAGCAGTCTTGAAAGAACCTAGTTAAACTCTGTCAATTAAAGGCCAACTTGGTCTGTGCAGCATGTTACAGTCTAGCCAGTGTTACAGAGAAAGACCCCACTTCAAAAAATAAAAATTAAAAACAAAACAATAAGTGGAAAATTTTATAATTTTGTTTTCTCTCCTCTTTTTGTAAAGACAAATGTAGTCATCTCAAAAAGAAAACAAGTCACACCTAAATGTAGTTTTTAATATACTATATGCAAAGCATCTGCCTTGGTAGTGTTAAGTTAATAGTATTAGTAGATATAACCCTAATTAAAATTTCTATGTTGGAGTTGGCCAATTATCTTCCAAAATCTTCCTTTGAACTACAGGCCTTGTGTTCTGATGCGCACGCCCACCAAGATGTATGGATACTTTTTTTTAGGAACAAGAGTTATGAGAAACAAAAAAAAATTAGTAGTAAAATATCCTTCTTTTTATTACATTTCTACATGCTTCTAAACTCTGTATACTTGATCTCATTCAATCACGATAAGAAAAAAAAAAAAAAATANANGCAGCTTTTTCCCTCATTTGATACACGACAGATTCAAGCTTCAGAGAGGGTCAACAACTTGTCATAACTGGAATTTATAAGTTCAGACATAGACTAAACAGATGACATTCTACAAGAAAAAATGTAAAATTGTTTATTGATCTACATACTACCTAAAGCATTTATTAGGGGTGTATTGACAAATGCTGTTATGAAGTGATACTTTGTCATCTAAACAAAGACCCATGTAATATTTTTCTGAACAAGTAAGTACCAGTAACAGATGAGGGTGCTGGTAAGAGGACAATGAGGTTTATATTTTCAGGCCAGCAAAGGCATTAACATAATGGTGATAATTCCCACAACTGTAGGAGTCTTAAAGTCACATAAAGTCACATAAAGTCACGTGAAAGAAGGCTTTCAGTGGTAATGGAACTTTATTCCCTTCTTTATAAATCTTGACACAATTCACATTGTCAAAGTAGAGAATAATTAAGAACCAATGCCAATGTGCTCATGTACATCTGAGTCACCAAACGCAAAGATACTTGCTCTTCTTCCCCAGCCTTTCTGACCCTAGCTTCCTCCTGAGATTGTAGTGGGTAAGGTTTTTCAAGTATCATTCAATATTTGATCTTGTCAAGCCATGGGAAGGTGGCTCTGTGTCTATTTATTTTTCACTCTCTTTCATGGATGCATGATGAGCCTTAATAATAAGTCATTTTTCACTTATTAAGGAAAAGTCTCATACCCTTGGAAAGCATGTTCTAAGGACTCTAAGTACTCTGCCTTCTGCAGTCAGTGGTATTGGTTTCTAAGGCTGCTTCAGCATTTCCACTTGGACAAAGTTTCCCTTCTGAAATATTTGCTTTCCCAAAATTCACCCATAGCTCTAGCAAATACCATAAATTAATTACTTTTACCAAACATTATATTTGCATGTATTCATTATGCTTTGATTGTATCATAAACCATGTCAACTTTTCTTATATACTTAATAAGAGAAATGTAGTGTTAATTCCTTTACATAGTGATTCCTGAAATTCTGACTTTACTACCCCAATAATCTACCTGGTATTTTGTGGAAAGTTCTATTGGTAGGGGGCATTTATCATCCCTAATCCTAATCCTGAGGGACCTAGGAGAACACTACCTTTATTCCTAATACTTATTCTTTTTTAATTTTTTATTGGTTATTTTATTTACATTTCAAATGTTATCCCCCTTCCTGGTTTTCCCCTGCAAAACCCCTATCCCACACACTCCCCCTGCTTCTATGATGGTGTTCCCCTACCCAGCCACCCACTCATACTTCACTGCCCTGGCATTCTCCTACACTGGGGCATCGAGCCTTCACAGGACCAAGGGCATCTTCTCCCACTTATGCCAGATAAGGGCATCCTCTGTTTCTTATGCAGCTGGAGGTTTCAGAAGTCCTATAGCTTTTGTTGCTAATTGAATGATTAGGCACTTGAGGGAAGGCAGTGGTTTAATGGCTAAAAGATGTCAAATGGGTCTTGGGAAATGATTGCTTATATATAGTTGATAGAAAAAGAAAAAAGAAAAATTTTCTTCATGGAAGGGAAAGTTTTGGGATTTTCTTCCCCAATTTTTACTTTGTATCTTACTCTTCCTTAGCTGTACTCTGTCATCTTTCGATTACCAAATCGTTCTTCTCTGGGCCTTCAGGTACGTACTTCTAGCAGATCATTATTCCGTAATCATTTTCCTCGCCTTGAAATTACCCTCATCTCTCTTTGTACTTGACTGAGCTTGACACAAAACACCCCGAGCTTCTTAAAACCTTGATTTGTCACTGGGCTCTAGCAGCTGTTCCTAGGTTCTATCAACATGTCAAACTGTCAGGTGTGCACACTGGTCTGTGGGTATTGCTGGTGGCAGTTCTGATCATTTCAGAATGAAACGGCCATTTTCCATCCAGTATAGTTTGCCAGTAGTCAACTGTGCAGCTGTCAGCATATAACATCTCCCTGCAACATCTTATTGTGGAGAACAGAATTGGATTAGAACGTGTGTGCATCATACATTTGAATTTTTCATGAGTATAAGAAAAATGAATACACGTCAGGTATGCTGTCTACTTGTTCTCCAGGAAGATTATGGACATTGATCATTGTTTATATATTAGAAACCCATCAGTATTAAATAAAAATAAAGACATATGTATAGAAAACCCATGGTAGCTAGAAAACTAGAGTATATTCCTGCAAATGTGGAAAATAGGTTCTTACACATTTTGAATACTACAATTAATATAAGACTAAATTTTATTTGAATGTAAAGATTTGACTGTAGTATTGGTGATTGATGATCAGAATCTCACACAATCTCCAAAGATGTCAAATTTTGTTTCCCTTGGAGCTACCAGGCAAAGGTTATGTAATTAACTGTGGTCAATGTGGAGTTCCATAGTATCTAATATTTGCTCCACTAAATATTGAGCTAGATTCTCCCCTAGGTTTGTGGTTGAAGGCATTGTTTATTACCCTATTCAAATTTGAATTTGACATCACCACTAACTGCCATCCCACCACAAGGCTCAAAAGCAATCTTCCCTCTAAAGCCTCCTTCTGCTATGTAAGTGTCACTGACAGATACTGAGTCTGGGGTTGTTTTCTTTAGATACACAAACCATGAGAGATATCCTTAGCCCTTAGTTTTTGAAATTTCTGTTTTGTTGCCTTCTTTGGAGTTTGAAGTTCCTACTTCTCTTGCTATCATAACCTCTGAGACAAAATACTTCCTTCCTAATTTGTCAAGTGTCAGAATTATCAGACATGAATAAAATTGATTTTTATAGCAAGGGCAGCAGTACTTCTCTAAAGGAGTTGGAACTTACAGGTTCACGTGGTAAATAGTCTAAAATCAAAGGTTCTTTTGCTGAAGAGCAAAATGTTACAGGAAAGAGACAACTACCAGGAACCCTTCTGATCCAGCGTTCTGTCACTGCAGTACACGATCCCAGATTCTATTACTAGATAACTGTCTTTAGGATAAATAATCACACATAGCAAAGAAATTTGCTTAAGTTACCAGTGTTTAGCAATGTAAATTGAAAGGAGAAAGGAGGGCTGGAGATATGGTTCTGTTATTGAAGCTGAAGGTCCCATTCAAAAGAGAGAAAGAAAAAACTACCAGATGAATAATTAGAAAATAATTTTAACTACAACATATATAGCAACTGTCACATCTATGATACTTATATCTGAACTTGTAGATCTACTTATATATTGTCCAAACATGTAGATCTTTAGGGAAATGAGGTGGAAAATTTAAAAGAAACTACTAATTATGAGGGTATTTTTTTCTCATCATAAGCAATCTTGTTTTGGTTTTAGCCATTTTAGGAGTCAATAGTAATTGTTTGGTCTACCAAAAGGGTGTATATGTGTGTCTGTGTGTATGTCTCTCTGTGTGTTTGTGTGTGTGTGAATTACTCAGTTAATTCACCTCTGTGAATGATGATAGAAATTTACTACCTACAGAAAAAGGACAGATTAAATTCCAGGTATTCACAACATTCCTTTCGATTACAGCCCTTATGAGGATAGGAACACCATAAAGAAGACCAAAATAATCAAATAACTTAGATCCTCGGGGCTCTCAGAGACTGAACAACCAACCAAAGAACATACACAGGCTGGACCTATACCACATATGTAGCAGATGTACAGCTTGGTCTTCATGTGGATTCTGAACATCTGGAACAGGGCTGCTTCCTGTACGTGGGATATATTTTTCGATCTGGGCTCATGTGTCTGGTCTCAGTGGGAGAGAATGTACCTAACTTCCCAGAAACATGATGTCCCAGGGAGGGGCATATATACCCAGGGTTGTCTCCATCCACTCAGAGAAGGGGATGGGAAATGAGGTATGGGAGGTGAGGGATGGGGGATAGGGGAAGGATTGTGGGAGGGCAGGACAGTGAGCAGGATGTAAAACAAGTAAGTAAAAATTAATTAATTAATTAATTAATTAATTAAATTAAAATAAAACAAAAAACAAGAAACCCCACATTTCAGTCTACTATCTTTAAAATAAATAACAATTCAGGGAAAATTTATAGAAATGTATTTTAATCATACCCTCTGTCTCTTTTTTCTCTGTCTCTTCCCATGAATAACTCTCAAATTCACTTGTTTCTCCTCTTCCTCCTCTATTTTTATTCCTCCTTATTCTTTTCCTTCCTCTTCCTCTTCCTCTTCTTCTGCTTCTTCTGCTTCTCTTTCGCTGTTCCTCATTATCCAAATATTCAAATTAGAAATGTCTGAATTAGCATAGATATAGGGATATCTACTAGAATATGGGAAAAATCCAATTGGCACATCTTCATAAAACAGTCAGAAGTGTAGTTACAAGGATACATAGGTATACAAACTGCTGATGACTTTTCTCCCCGCAGCCTGTGTTATGTTTTCTTAGACGATGAGCACTTGTTATCAGTGAGTAGACTTGCAGGTCAGTACCAGCTTCATATCACCTCCTTTGACGAAAGTTACATATTTTTCTTTTAAACAATAAGGTTGAACAATAAGGTTCTGATTGGATATGTGAGAAAACATAATAACAAGCCTGGATTTTCATGAAGGGTGGTTTCTAGAACTCTCCTGACTGAAAAACTGAAGGGGAACTATTTAACACCTGGCAGTGTTAAATAGTTTATTTTTTTTTTAGCCGATGGTTTATTCAGCCATGTAGAATAACTTTACTTAAACCAGGATGAATATTCTTAGAGTAGTTATCCCCACATCAGCCCCAGTATCTTATTCAACTCCCCGCATTTACTTTCTGTGTCACTACCGTCTCCGACCAGCGGAAAAGAAGCGACGAAATTGATGTCCTTCTCAAAGCAGTTTATTCAGGAACATAACTATGTGCACTAAAAAGATCCTCCGACCTCTCTTGGCCATCCCCTTTTATACCCTCTAGTCCACTCCCCATCACCCTATTCCGCGTAGGCACAGTTCATTGACACAGGACTACATTCCTCACATCATCTGATCTTTTGTTGTGGTGCATCTGTGAAGTGCAGTTGAAGGATATGAGGAAGTCAGTTGTTAGCTGTTAGACTTGGCAGCAGTCCCGGGCGCCATCTTGGGGCCGCAGCCAAACCAGCTCCTCACACTTCTTTTAATCTGCTCTCCATTTGCATCCCAACTATGCATTATCACCCTTCTGAACTAAGTTCTAACATCTCTCCTGCAATGTTCAAATCTAAATTTTCTGCCTTCAAAAGGTACACCAAGTTAAACTACACATCTACATATCATAGAGAAAATGTGCTCTTTGTATTTCTTGATATGGGCTAACTCACTAACTTTTTTAAAAAATTATTTTATTAGATATTTTCTTCATTTACATTTCAAATGCTATCCCGAATGTCCCCTATACCCTCCCCCCACCCTGCTCCCCTGCCGACTCACTCCCACTTCTTGGTCCTGGGGTTCCTCTATATGGGGCATATAAAGTTTGCAAGACCAAGGGGAATCTCTTCCCAATGATGGCTGACTAGGCCATCCTCTGCTACATTTGCAGCTAGAGATACGAGCTCTGGGGGTACTGATTAGTTCATATTGTTGT
>NC_034598.1:62373121-62375156 GCF_900095145.1 Mus pahari
AAGGCCACTGATTTGTTTGAGTTAATTTTATATCTAGCTACAGCACTGAAGCTGTTTATCAGGTTTAGGAGGTCTCTGATAGAACTTTTAGGGTCATTTATATATACTATCATATCATCTGCAAATAGAACTCACTAACTTTTATCACTTCTAGACACTTGTACTGGCTAATTTTATGTCAACTTGACACAGCTGGAGTTATCACAGAGAAAGGAGCTTCAGTTGGGGAGATACCTCCAGGCATTTTGTCAATTAGTGATCAAGGGGGGAGGTCCCCTTGTGGGTGGTGCCATCTCTGGGCTTGGGTTCTATAAGAGAGCATACTGAGCAAGCCAGTGGAGGCAATCCAGTAAAGAACATCCCTCCATGGCCTCTGCATCAGCTCCTGCTTTCTGACCTGCTTGAGTTCCAGTCCTGACTTCTTTCAGTGATGAACAGCAATGTGAAAATGTAAGCCAAATAAACCCTTTCCTCCCCAAACTGCTTCTTGGTCATAATGTTTGTGCAGGAATAGAAACCCCCACTAAGACAACACATCTTTTTACCTAAAAGGTTCATGACTTCTACTTTCTTTAGAGCTGAATAAAATCCCACAGCACATAAGTGCCATACTTTCATTTATCTATTCATTGATTTATGCACATGTAATCTATTCCTGTTTCTTAACTCTTGTGAATCTCACTAAAGTCAGGGAATAGACAAGGCTGCCCACTCTCTCCCTACTTATTCAATATAGTACTTGAAGTCCTAGCCAGAGCAATTAGACCACAGAAGGAGATCAAAGGGATACAAATTGGAAAGGAAGAAGTCAAAATATCACTATTTGGAGATGATATGATAGTATACATAAGCAACATCCAAAATTCTCCCAGAGAACTCCTAAACCTGATAAACAACTTCAGTGAAGTAGCTAGATGTAAAATTAATTCAAACAACTCAGTGGCCCTTCTCTACGCAAAGGTGAGTATAGTCATGAATGTGCATAAGCCTTTCTCTGTAGTATGATATGGGGACATTATGGGGACATTATATATGAGAGAGAGAGAGAGAGAGAGAGAGAGAGAGAGAGAGAGAGAGAGAGAGAAGTCAACTAGGAATCCTGGGTAATTCAGTCAATCTATTTCTAACTTTGTGAAGAAATCCATGCCTATTTGAATAGTATCTGCATCATATATCACTCTTGCCTACAGTTAACAAAATGATTCCTCCCCCCCCCCATTTTTTTAATCTTAGCCATTTTGGTATATAATCATAAAATAATGTTAGTTTGCATTGCCCAAGTTTTGATTTAATCATTTATTTTCTTTAGATTTGCTTTTGAGTTATTGATCTACTGAATGTATAATTGCTAGGGATTTTCTTCCTACTCTGCAAGCTTCCTCTTCACTGGACTCTAGCACAGAAGTCTTTTAATTTCATTAGACTTCAGTCATCAATTTTGGAGTTAATTCCTTAGCAGATGGTATCCATTCTGAAAACCCTTAATTTTGCCTATATGTTTTATTGTGATTCCTAACTATTCTTGTAACAGCTTCAGAGTTTCACGTTTTTATTAAGGTCTTTGATCCACTTGGTACGTTTTTTGGTACCCGGTGGGACATCAATGGACTCATATACAAATGCAGACTTAAGTTTAGACAACTCTATATACCCAATTTTCAACAAGATATCAAAAATGCACACAGAAAAAAAGGAAGCATCTTCAATAAATGTTGAGAAAACAAAGCATTTTTTGCAGCAATTTTCTTTGAAACATTTGTGAACGAAAATATTGAACAACACTGTTGTTAGTTCTAGTTGTGACAACTTTAAATGATAACCCCACCTTACTTCCCTGTTGCTGTTTTTCCTGCTGTGATGGACTTCATCCCTGGAACTGTAAGCCAAAATAAATCCTTTCTATTCGATGCTACTTTTTCTCAAGGTATTTTATATCAGGGGGGAAAAAAAAGCAAAAGCAGTTAATACCATGGGTAAATCAATGAGGCAAAGACTGGCAATATGAGTCCCACCCCTTGCTACCCACATGGGGAAA
>NC_034598.1:62375215-62387752 GCF_900095145.1 Mus pahari
AGAAGAAGAAGAAGAAGAAGAAGAAGAAGAAGAAGAAGAAGAAGAAGAAGAAGAAGAAGAAGAGGAAGAAGAGGTCATGAGTTTGAGGGGGAGATGGAGAATGTAGGATGGATTTTATGGAAGGGGAACGGATAGAAATGGTGTAAATATGTGACTCACGTATGAAATTCTCAAAACAATAAAATATTTAAATTAAAAAAAACTCATTTCTTTTTAATTGTTAAGAATTAGAGGACAAGAGGGGAATGGGGAAAAGGCAGTGTCAAGTGAGGACTCAGAAATTAGAACTAGAGAGTGCCATGTAAGAAACTTATCTCCATGAATACATGGAAAATCTCAAGTCCATCTGCTGTAGCCACAGCCAGTCGTGTGGCCTGGAGGAAAAGAGCAGAATCCAAAATAGAGCAATTATAAACTTGGTAAACCATAGCACTGCTGGCAAGAGCTTCCTTCAGATTGGCTCAGCTAAGCAGGACCATTGGCATTATGGTTTAATGGGGAGATGGCCTGGTTGAAAGCCAGAAGATTCCAATATAAAACTTTATTTTTATTTTTTAAAAATAATTTTCTTAATGTTTCTTATAAGTGCCTCCAGCTAGATTCATAACTAAATATACTTTTTAAATGAATATTACAAATCCAAAAGTTTAATACATTTCTACAACTGTATCAGAAACAACAACAACTGCAGCAGCAACAGAAAAATCTTCACTGTGTCTGAAATCAACTAACTCTCCAGTGATTGAAAATAAGCTTCATAGGCCTAGGGAGAATTTTAATGATCTAGCTATCAATAAGGTTGTTTTGTAATTATGAGGACAGCATAAAACTGAAAGTATTCAATTTTACAGATGAGAACTATGCTTTTTTAATTAATAAAGAATCTATTTTCATTTCTTTTAAAAGCTCAGCTTTCCTCCTGACATTTTGAAAAGGAGCTGATGCCTGTGACTGATAATAATAACTTTCACATGTAGTCATTTTTATCACTTTATTGATTTGTCTGTTCTCTCATGCTCTTTTCTTTGATCTCATTTAGCATTTGGATATACGTTATTGATTTCCTCCTCTGGTCATTTTGCATTTAAAGCTTGTATTCAGTGTAGTGGAAGTGCTTCTATATTAGAGATTAGAGAGAAGCTTTAGAGGGCCACGTGAGTTGTCTGCTACACCTTGAGCAAGAGTATATGGGAAAAGTTAGAATTCTTCCTGTGGGCTAATTAAAAGTTATTAAATATTTAGTAATTGTGAGAATAATTCTTCTACAATGAAATAGTTTTATGATATACTTGACAATGATTCCTCAAGAATACCTTCATGCACATTATTTGCTTGGGAGGAGAAAAGACAGTAGAGATGGTAGTATAATTTTCTTCACATATGTAGCCCAGGATTTCATCACTATTACACATCCAGCTCAATTTAAATTCTAGAAAAGTTAGAACTTATCTTGGTTCAAGAAAATGGCAGTAGTAAGAGTCTCTGACCTCTCTTGCTAAGTATGTGCAGTTGGTTAGCATTATAGTACCAAAAAAAATGCATTCCTTCTTCTTGAGCTGGCCTTAATTTCATTTAGAGAGCTCTCAGTAACACTACTGCACCATTGGTGCCCTATGACATGCTAGATTTTGTGGTCTGTAGGCTTTAGAGCTAGGTAGGCCTATTGACTGTTTGTACCCTTGGCATCATATATTACACCTTCAGCTACTGTGAGAGTTAATCCCCAGGGATGACTATCAGGTCACTTCTGGCTATCATACTTCAAGTCCTTTGTCTGCTAGGATCAGAATCTTGGTATTTCAAGCTTCTGTCCATTTCTAATTTCCTACATGACACTCTTAGGCATGGTAGTTAATCCTTCTGTACTTTTATGTTTTTATAAGTAAAAGGAGAGGAGCAACAGCTGGATTTCTGTACCCAGAGATCAAAACCGCAACAAATAAACTGCTTAAACTTAGCAATTATAGATGACAAGTGACCACGGGGTGCCCAACCCCAATTGATACATACATCTACAACACAATGCCTAAATCAATGCTTTGGGGAAAACATGAAGGAAGAGCAGACATATTGTAAGTGACAGAGAACTGTGCTGCCTCTGGAGTTACTGTGTCTCTTAGACGTTACTAGGAATCAGCATCCATGAGTATTAAACGATAAGGTTGCCTAACAAGACTAACATGATGACAGTATCAGTTTACTATGCCTATAGAACAGAAGGGGACATTTGACAAGGATTTACCACTAGATGAAGATGTTCAGGCAATAGTTGACTTCTGAGAGAGAAAAAAAAATCAGTTTTTTTAGGGAAGAGTGATCTGAATGTATCCAATTGATACCAATAGCAATTGGTACCCAAGACAAAGTGATCATTCATAAACACATTTCATGAGTAGCACTAAATAAAACCAGAGTGGTGTGTGTGTGTGTGTGTGTGTGTGTGTGTGTGTGTGTGTGTATGCACATGTGCACATGTGTGTGTGCATGTACATGTGCATTTGTGTGTGTGTGAATGTATGTGTTTCAATTAGAGAAGAAGCCTGAAACAGATGAGGGGAATTGTAAGCAGATGGTTAAGACAATAAATGATGTGAATACAGTATTCATGTTTGAAATACTTAAAAAAAATTAAATTAAAAATCCAACCAGAGTCTGTAGAGAGGTGCCACTGCTTACACTTTCCACCTTGTCAAAAACTGTATCAGATTTATATTATTCTTGAAGACATTCATCTAGTTCAAACCAAAGCACACAGTGAGAATTGCACAGCACCTTGTAGTAGAAAATAAGTTACTAACACGATATCACAAAAGCTGTGGGGTTTTTTTCCTGAAAGCTACTACTGCTGGTCTGAATTCACCTCATGGTTTCATGATCTGGTATATTTTGAGCTAAAAAGATGAGAAGTTGTTTTAGAAATAAATGCAACTAAAATTGATTTGGAGTCTCTCTCAATCTCTCTCTCTCTCTCTCTCTCTCTCTCTCTCTCTCTNTCTCTCTCTCTCTCTCTCTCTCTCTCTCTCTCTCTCTCTCTCTCTCTCTCTCTCTCTCCTGTCTCTTGCTCGTTTAGTAATGCGGTGACAAGCTTTTTAGAGAGATGATGAATGTAATGCTGTGTTTCTGAACATGAATTTCTGTTGTGGTGGGAGAACCTAATTAACCAAGGTAAACTACTTCTATTCAAACACTTCAGAAAGATAGCGCCAGTCACAAATGTTAAATATCTGTTATGCTTTACTTTGCTTACTCATGCATTTATTCAACACTTGCTATGGCAGTTTATCTAAAATTAGGTCCAAAGTAATTTAGGCAGCCATGCCCTGTGTGAGAGATTCTGTAGAAAGCTTTAAATCATAGTGACAGCCATTAGAACTTGCTTAAAGGAAATGCATTTCTGAATAACTACAGAGAAAACAATGGAAAAGGGAGCTAGGCATATATCCACAAGGTCTCATAAGGAATTACTCAGTACTTAGATATGTAGGCTTGAAAGAATAGAATAAGATTTATTATACCTCACATATTTGTACACCAATTTAAAGGAGAGTAATAGTATGTTTTATTGAGAATTCATTCTGTGTCAGGAAAAAATTAGAAGTTGTGTCTTATTATAATACTGTTTTTTCAGGTGTAATCAAATTGAGTAAAACAAGCTATTGTTGCTCTTTTATTACTGTCAAGAAAATAATAGTGCAGAGATATTAACTAATATTTCTAAAATTATTACAAGGAAATCAGTGATGGACAGGAGTTCTAAATAGTAACATTCTGATCTTAGCACACAGGTTTCTAAGTTCTCTATGTGTTTCTGCCCTATCACTGATTTCTGTATATCATGAACACGTTTTATTTTTCCCCAGAAGTCCCAAGAAACTAAAATTCAGTATTTTTTCAATATAAATTTTTACTTTAGACAAAAGATGAGGAAAGGGATACAATTATCAATATATCACTCAATTTGTTTGCATCTCTTCACATCTGTGAATCTTGCTAAAATACTCTTGTATTATATTTGCACTTAATCACTATTGAGCATTTTGTGTCCTATGGATATTAACCTTTGGATAGATGTATAATGTGCTGGCTAATCTTATGTCAATTTGACATGAGCTAGAGCCATGGTGTATGTGAGAGGAATATTCAATTGAGAAAAATTGCCTTCATAAGATCAGGCTCTTGGCAAGCTTGTAAAGCATTTTCTTAATTAATGATTGAGGTGGGAGGTCCCAGACCCTTGTGGGTGGCTCCAGCCCTAGACTGGGTTCCCTGAGAAAGCAGGCTGATCAAGTGATGTGAAGCAAGCCAGTAAGCAGCAACTCTCCTTAGCCTTTGCATCAACTCCTGCCTTCAGGATCCTGGCCTGTGTGAGTTCCTGCCCTCACTTGATTTCAATGATGTAAGTTATATATAACTATGGGAGAAATAGTCTTTCCTGCTCAAGTTGACTTCAGTTATACTGTTTCACCACAGCAATCTGATGTTCCATGCTGCTTTTGTAATAGTTTCCCTAAATTTTGTAAATTTCTCTGCTCATAGGAGTGATGAAAATTCTTCATAAAGTGATGTGAATATTTTATTTCTCATGAGTATTTGAAAATTTTATTTAGCTTAAATTGAATTTTTGTTCATGATTCCGCATTATTTATTTTACTTACAGTTATTTCAAACATATTAATCAAGTAAAGAATAAAATCCTTTTACTTCAGATGAAAAGCGATTAATGTGAAGTAAGAACATGAGGATTTGAAATGCTGTGTTCCATTCTGGGTTAAATGTTTCATTCCCCATAAGAAGCAATAACACGACCATGACAAAAACAAACAATAGAATAAATGAACATTCTCTCATGTAACAGTTGTTTTAATTAGTCCCTACAGAAGGGATTTAGGGTAGAAATTCTAGACCAAAAATCTTGTTTAAGACTGAAATTATTACCATTGCTTACGACTCTATTTCCTATACAAACTTTCAAAATTGGAGAGTAATATGTCTTATCATATTTCAGAAAGGCAAGGTAAGAATTTGAAATTTAATGGAAGAATTAAACTACAAAAATATTAAACACAGGCAATATTTTGGATATTTAATTATACCACGATATCTGTGAAAATACAATGTAGGTCTTCCTGTTCTACTGACAAGTAGGATTTTCACTGAACCTGATGTGTTGACATCCCTCCATGAAGAAATAAGAGTGTGGGAAGTAATGCATTGAAGGAAATGGCTTAAAAGGTAGATCGTATGCTCTATGCCCTTTTATAATCCTAAACAGGGTGGGGAGTAGAGGGTGTGTCCTCAAAAGTCATGCCCATGGATAAAGTGAACGTATCTTAAAGTCCACAGGGAATATATAATCAAATCGTACATAAGGAGTCAGAAATATGTGCAAAAGAGGATAAAATGGGAATCCTCATATCAGAATGCAAATGATGCCTGGAGAAAAATAATTTGAAAATAGCATGTTCAGATGATAAGACAACTTAGAAATCAGCAAACTAAACAATGTTGAAATTTTCTGAGTGCAGTGTTTGATCTAAGCGTATCTTATACTGTCGTAATAAAACCACAGTCACCTTCTATACTTAGGGGAAAAAAAAAACCCTGGGTTTCCAACTTTGAAGAGTATTTTCAAAGCATTAGCAATCTGAGCCTGAAAAATTGCTACAAAATCTCCATTCTGCTTTTTTCCTAGGAATATCAAAGAGGCTTACTCAGCTGATGACTGCAAAGTCTTTTAGTTTCTATTCAGATGAAATTGTGGTGTCTAACACGATTAATCACAATGATAGAAACGTGAAGTTTTGTGACTTAGGTACATCAATTTTCTGTATGTTTGGTAATAGTTTGCATTCTAGAAAATGACAGTGGCAACCAATATAAAGACAGCAAGCCTTGACAGCAGTGTAAAAACACTAAATTTTAGTTGGAGAAAAGTTGAATTTTGTATTATCTCAGATTATTTATATTGCAAAAATATATATGGTCTTAATTGTGATGTGACCTTTATCTTCTTATATTTATTATTGTTTTTGATATGTTCCTCAAACAGAAGATTTTGATTGGTCTTTCCATTGAAATTTTCAGGATCATGATACTAATTATTAGAGCATTCCAATCTAGTCCTAACATATGTCCTGAGTTACATTAAAGAGCAAGAAAGACATAATCCCATTTCAGATTGATTTTGTGAATGTTGGTTGGTATGGGTCTATGCAGCCATCCAGTTTGACAAGCACCATTTGTTGAAGATGCCCTTTTGAAGTATGTATTTTTAGATTATTTATTAAAACAATTCAAGTGTATACAGGTACTTACATCTGGTTATTCCATTTGATTCCATCAATCAACATGTCTACTTTTCATCCAATACAATACTGTTTTTATTTCTCTGTACTAAAATTTGAGGTCATGGGTGGTAATAACTCTAGCCTTTCATTTTGTATTCAAAATTACTTTTCAGGCAACCTGAACTCTTGAGTTTACATTTAAAGCTGAAACTAGTTCTTTGAAGACTTGTGAAGATTTGCATTGGAATTTTGAAGGGAATTACATGAAATCTGTACCTTGATTGCTTTTGATAGATGACCATTTTTTACTATATTAGCCTTACCATTCCATGAGCATGGGGGATCATTCTAGCTTCTGATATCTTATTCAGTTTCTTTCTTCAGTGTTTTAAGGTTTTTATCACAGAAGTCTTTCATTTCTTGGTTAGTCATCTCAAGACATTTTGAGGCTATTGCAAAATGTATTGTTTCCCTGATTATTCATCATTTGTATATATGACAGCTACTGATTTTATTTATTAATTTTGTATCCTGATACCATGATAGATTGTTTATTATCTATAGGTGTTTCTTGGTGGGATTTTTAGGTACACATATGTATACACTCATATAATAAAGACAGTTTGGTTTCTTCCCTTCCTAGTTTTATCTACTTGATCTTGTTTAGTTGACTTACCACTCTTGCTAAGCTTTCTAGTACACTATACTGAATAGGTAATTAGAGAGATTACAAAATTGTCTGATTCCTGATTTTAGTGGAAATAGTTTGAGTTTGTTATCTGTGGGCTTTTGGTAAATAAATAAAATAATCAATTAATAAAATAATCTCCATCTATTATTTTAATAATGATTAACAATTGGTTATTTATTATAACTTATATAATTCATTATTAATAACTATTGGTTAATTATTATAATTAATTACTAATTATTACTATTGGGTAATTGAGATAACTTAGACCCCAGAAAGGCAAATATGATATGTATTCACTTATATGTGGATGTTGGCTGTTTAGTCTCTAATAAGCAAGCTGCAAGCATTTTAAACACAATAATAGTTATAAAATAAAGGACTAGGGGTGATGAATGGTTCTCCCTAGGAAATGGAAACAGAAAAGAGAGTTAAGGATAGATGCATTGTGGGGCAGTAATGGGAAGATTAAAAGGGCAGGTGCAAAGAAGCCAGGGAGAGTAGAAATCTGGGAAATGAACCCCAAAACCAACATCCTTGTTAGGGGTCCAGTGTAACCCTAGTGCAGCAGAAACTTCCTAAACTATATGTCTGTAGGAAAGTGATTTAAATGAAATTGAAAAAAAATGGGGGAGATGGAGTCCCAAATGGAAATCTCTCATTATCAAATATAGGTCCAGTGCCAGGAATAGATTACATCTAATCACGTTTTTGGCCAAAGGCTTCCTGTGAGAACCTCCAAACATCCCATTAAATTGCCAAGGGTATTGGTGGTTCTCCATAAACAGAAAGTAAGTTCCTAATGCTTAGTGCAAATCCTATAACATTTATTAAGCAAGGAGAAGCTAAGCTAGTGTATATTTAGAGACTTTACCCATATGAACTACTAGTGTTTATGGGAAAGGTATTCTGCATGCTACCAAAAGAGAAAGATAAACAACAACCCAAGAACAAACACTTGTTTTACAATGATGACTTGTCTACAGAATTTACTAGTTTGAGGGTGGCACAAAAGTTGTTGAAGTAAATTATGAATATCTGATTTGACTTAAGCTCTTCTCCATGAGAGAGAACTTATCTATGACACAGTTCTGGTAGCCAAGAACCTGCAACTAGATAAACCACAAATTTAGGGGGGGGAACCAAATTTCTGTTCTGCTAAAGGAACATAGATAGCAATAAAATGACTCCTAAGAACATCCTGCTATACTTCCTTAACTGTATCTTGCTCAGCCATCATTAGAGAAGCTTCCTCCTACAGAAGATGGGACTAATAGACACCCGTATTTGTCCAGTGTGTAGGAAGTGAGAGAACTTGACTCATTCAGTCCTAAATGGGATGATTCCACTGCCTCGGGGCTCAAGAACACTTGGCTCCCCAAGAAGGTAGAAAGATTATAAGAGCAAGATAGCATAAAGGACACAAAGAAACGAAGGACCATGAATAGAGCAGAGCCAGTCTTGTGTAAGCCGCCACAAACTGTGTCGTAGTATGTACAGGGTGTGTCAGGATCTATATGAATTGGGATCCCAGCACTGAGAGAAGTGGACTCAAGTCCCATGCCTAAACTAGAAGCTATCTCCAGTTGATAGCTACTTGCAAATGAAACATTTAAATTTCTCCCAAAGGGTCTCACTGATAATACGAACTACTTTTAAGGGTGGCTCTTATGTCCTGCCTAGACTAGATGACAAACACAAAGCACACTTAATAGCATCTCTGGAATTTCTTTGTCTCATAATGTTCTCTCTCTCTCTCTCTCTCTCTCTCTCTCTCTCTCTCTCTCTCTCTCTCTCTNACTTAATAGCATCTCTGGAATTTCTTTGTCTCATAACTCTCTCTCTCTCTCTCTCTCTCTCTCTCTCTCTCTCTCTCTCTCTCTCTCTCTCAAATTTACAGATCCCTTGGTTGTATATTATGGCTTTCTGTTCTGTTCTTGTATTTTTTTGCTGTTTTGTTTTTTGTTTGTTTTGGATACCAGTGTGTGCAAATGTGTATCTTAGTTGATGTGATGTGTTTCTTGTGCTTTTTTCCCCTTTTGTTTACTTTCTCCTGTCCTCGTTTGACTTGTGTGTTTTATGTTATTTTATTTTATTACTATTACCTAGAGGCCTGTTGCTTTTCTATAGAGACAGAAACTATGCGTATTTGTTTGGAAGAGGTCATGGGGAGTATATTGAAGGAGTTGGATAAAATATTGAAAATACATTTTCAATAAAGGAAAAACATAAAGGAAGATTTAAAAAATAGTGGAGAGATCACACGAACTCCTATGGAAATACAAACAGACCATCCATACTGCTTATGGTTTATATCTACCTGAAGGATGCTATCTACCAGCCGTTTATAATTAATGTGTCTAATCATTTTGGTGTCATCTTTTCTAGCATAAAAGATGGATGTAGCCTAACTTTTCTAAAATTATTGTTTCTAACATTGTTAATGATTTATCATTCATCAATTTATTGACAGGCAAAATATTTATTTTCCCGTTTCTGAACAATGGCAAAATTATTTGAGGTGATTAATGCTGCTTTGAGTCTGTACTCAATTTGGATTTGTATCTAACTACACAGTTCTGGAAAGGTCTTTAGTAAGTATGCCTTCATAGGAATGTAATGTTTTCTTATTTTTTAGATACCACTATTTTGTACCTAAAAAAAAAAAAAAGATAAAAATAGACAACACTTTTCTAAAAGTGCTTTCTTCCTTTATTTTCCTGCTGTGTTTGAAAGTAGACGCCAATTTCTAATGTACTTAGAGATCTCTTTGTCTTCAACACAGAGTTATCTTTAACCAGAAATTAGCCTTCTCAAAAGAAATCATATATGAGATCATGGGTTTTTTTTGTAATTTTAGGTCCCAAATATTATTTTTCAGGCTGAATATTTTTTCATAGGGTTTTATTCAGTTTACTGGTAATGTTTATGCATTCAGAATGTGTTTTAAAAAAAACTGGCCTATAAAACTTCCAAGTATCATCATATCATTACCTTTTTCAGGGATTTCAGACAAGTTACTCAAGGAATCCTGAAACTGTATAGAAATCAAAACCTTTAGAGGCTCTTTCTCATCACTTTTCATCAAAGATAAATATCCTGAAATTTCTTGGCCAATATAGTCTAGATTTAAAATATCACCCTTCAAATGCAGGTAAAAAAGTACATTTCATTATTTCTACTTGTAGTCAAATATTTAAAAGAAAATTACTGGAGGCTGAAGAGATGCTTCTGCATTTGAGCACACTTCTTGCTCTTTCAGAGTACCAGGGCCCAGTTCCTAGAACTGATATTGAAGATAACAAGAGTCTATAGTTCCAGGAATAGGGAATTGAACTTGTTTAATTGTCATATGTGGGTACTAGGCACTCATGTGTTGCATAACCATACATCTGAGCAAAAATAATTACATTTAAAATCTTTAATTGATATTTTTATTCAATCTAATTAAATTTTAATATGATTATTTATATAAAATTATATACACAATGACAGCCACACACACACACACACACACACACACACACACACAGAGTTGACCTATTCTCTTTGTAAATTCCTCTATATGGGATATGTTTGTCCTGTGGACATTATTTGAACCCAAATTATTCTTCCCACTTCACTGTAGTTTGAGAAATTTATAATAATTTGGGGGACAGGTGTTTCTTATGGAGACAATCAATCTACTCGCAAAAGGTCATGGTATTGGCCCAAGGTTCTGTACAAAGTCAGAGTCAGTAATCAATATTTTCAAAATGCCTGGGGAAATGTGTGTGTGTGTGTGTGTGTGTGTGTGTGTGTGTGTGTGTGTGTGTATGTGTGTGTGTGTTTTTAATGCTATGGTTGTATGAATAGACTGTAGACTATGTGTGTGTATGCATACCTGAGAAACTATTTATAAGAGTATATGCTTTCAAATCTCTGCAGGTTTTGTATTTTCAGGGATCTGCCACTGAAGCATCTTTAAATACCATGTCTCTTTAATGCCCAAGCAAATATTCACAAATATACATCATTGGTCCCAGTAATCAAAGATCTCTTTTAATATTAATAAAATTAATAACCTGTGATATTTAAGTAACATTAGTAAGGATAGTATAATTTATTTTCATTTAATATTTATAGCATTTAGAAAAAAGATTGTAAGTTCTTCATCTGTACTGAGCACTAGTCAATGTTCAAAGTGTTCTGCATTCAAACAGTTTGACTAGTTATAGGAAATACTTAATAATATTTGAAGTTGTAGGAAATAATAATATTTGAAGATCAAAGATCTAGAAAATATTTCTATCAATTTCACCTAATGACAACTCATGGAATTAAAATTATAAAATTCTTCTAATGCTTATTTTATAGTTAACTGTGGCCTTAACACTGTAATTGTCTTTGTGAGCTTATTGGTTTTGGAAGCCCTATAGGTCATCTTTATTCTTCAAACAAAATATTCACATAATTAAAACAAAATGCAAAATTTATATTTCTTACACATTTTTTACCCAAATCCACTCTTAACTTTAGAATATTTAAGTATAGTATTATGAAAATGTGTCTAATACCATATATCATATACTTTTGAAATTTAAAAATAAGAAAGTTTATTGCAATTCATAGTTGCAACTAGTTCATCAAAGATGAACTTTATCTTCTAAATTATTTGTATTCAGTCATACTACGCACAGGAAATAAACATTAATTTCCTTTCTCTAAACACATAATTTCCCATAGATCTTTATATCTTATTGGTTAAAAAGCATATTATGCTTTTTGAATAAGTATTAAGTATATATGCTTAGGGGTTGAAATTGAGTTTGTAATTAACCTTTGAAATTAGCTATAATTAATATGCAAAAGAGATTTGTGATTCTAAATTTAGTGAAAATATCTTTGCTTATACCTCTTTCATCATGATCATGGTGATAATTACACTATAATTACGAGTTAGCTAAACATTTATGTACATGTGATTACACTGGAATTTTAGCTAAAGTTGTTTACACTGAATATGGAAGGGTATTTCTAGGTGATTAGATTTTTTTCTGTATTGTATATTTAAATAATTCTGTGCATAACATTACTATATAGATACTTATATTACAAAAATACAGTTAGGGTAAACTATGCCATAAATATAAAGCATATTAAAACTTAAGGTAACTTAGAAAATACACTTTAAAAAATTCTCCATGTAATTGTGTTTTAAGGACAGTTTTGCTTTAGATAACTTTATTTTACTCAAAGATTTGATAACATTATTAACTCTTTGCAACTGAAGCCCAGTCTAATGTCCTTAAAAATAAGGCAGGATGTGTGGCAGGACAGATAGCTTAGTGGTTAAGAGCACTTTTTGACGTTTCAGAAGACCTGACTTCAATTCCCTGCCCCTACATTGGGTGGCTCATAACTCCAGTTCCAGAGAATAGAATACCTTTTCTTTTTTGATTCTCTGGGCATGTGCATATACCCCTATATATATATATTATATATATATATATATATATATATATATATATATATATAATATATATATATATTATATATATATATATATATATATATATA
>NC_034598.1:62387862-62390080 GCF_900095145.1 Mus pahari
ACACACACACACACACACACACACACACACACACACACACACATAATAGCCTAACCTAATAATTTTGAAATTCTTCAAGTACACAATAGGTGCCTATAACATTTGCTTAATTAATAAAATATTTATCTATAGAATGGAAGCAATGTTGGAGATCCAGAGGAATTCCATAAACATGAGACTAAAATCATTTATAGACCATGTAAATATATTCAGAATGAGCTTTCACTATGATGATTTCTAGGACCTTTAAAACATCTGAGTACTATGCATGAGTTCTGGAAATAAACCATTGCAAAATTAGGCATCCTTCATTTTGTTTTTAGCTTATTTCGTATTTTCTAGCATAAGTTTCTCAGTTTAAACTTTAGAACATCGCAGGTGCTCCCAGAGGAACAGTGTTGTCTATTGTACATACCTGCTCTGTTATTGTCTACTGTACATACCTCCTCTGTTTGTATGCACCTTAAACTTGGTTGTTCTACTTACAACACTGTAACAACAGTGGGATTGTGTGTAGCCAGGCAGTCTTCACATTTTGGCATGCTGTAGTATACCTGCATATCTCCATGTCTCTTTTTTCTGCTTTATGTTCCTGTGGAGTTTAGCTCCTCCCACAGCAGGCTCCCCTCTTCTCTTACCATTATGCTCCTTTTGAGTCCTTTGACCAGAGTGTCATCTTTTCATCTCTTGCTGGGCCTGGGTCAGTTCTACATTCTCTGTAACTGAAACTTCCCTGAAGTCCATTATATTCATTTGCCCTTCACTTAACATGTATCATAACCTATGTTTCTGTCTCTACCTTTCAGAGCTATCTTATGGAGAAAACATAAAACATAGTGTGTAATAAATATGCATTTGATCAGTGGACAATAAATAGACCATAGCTACAAAAGAAAAGAAAAGAAAAAGCTTTCACTGTCCTTTTTAACAAATGCTACTTTTAATACCTTGGTGAGTCACAGTACAAATTAGCATACTAAAGGCTCTGCATATTTTGTGGTAAAGAATCTATTTTATTTTGACTCAGGGTTTCCCCAAGCTTTTAAAACATGAAATACTCCTGTTTGTTTGCTTAACAATGGCATCAAATGTCTCTCTTAGCTATTGTTCTTTGGCACGCATTAACCTTTTAATAAAATCTCATTGAGATTTTAATAGTGAAAAATATTATTTAAATCAATATTCTAATAGGTAATTTGAAAGGAAGGTTTAAAGTATCGAGAGGGTCAAATGTATTTTCCAAGTGAATTGAGTTAAGTTTGAGAAGGGAGCGCATTTTGCCATTAGCTTTCTTGCCTGTGGTTGACAATTGATGGAGGAGCACATGGAGTAATATGTTTTCCTTTTGCTTTCTAAATTTGTATTAAGCCCATAGCAATTCTGCAGCAAGTTTAATGATGTTGTGGGGAAAATGTCTAATATAAAATATTTTATTATAAAAGTACCAAACATTAAGGCTATACTATATCTGCTTCTCTATTTGACAGCACAGCAAAAGGTATTACATTTGTTAGGAGCAATGTACAGAGAAATGGAAGTGCCGGCCCGACCGCATGAGTATAACTCCCCAGTGCTCCACTCCCCAGGATGTTTTTATTGTATTTCCTGTTTGACAAAACATAGTTTTTCATGTTTCAAGTTTGGGGGACATTTAGCTTATTCTAGTATAATGGATTAAGTTACATGGTCTCTTGCCATTCTAGAAATGATATGTTGAAACATAGTTCCTATAGTTCTTTTGTGGATGTTTCCAGGTTTTAATACAAAGAATAGGACTGGAATGAAGGGATGCGAAAGTCATTTTTCCTGGCCCCATTTCTAAGTGTTCTTATTTCTAAAGATATTCAGAAATAAACTATTTTAAAATGTTTGCCATTTCAAAAGTAAACTATAAGCAAGGCAGCAAAATCTTTCCTTAGATATTGGAGTTTTTAACATATTCTTAACAGTACTAACTTTCAAGCCCCCCAAAATTATATCCATCTAATTAAGACAAATAGACTAACTGAACTATTATTATCTTTTAAAAGGATATTTAGTGATGATAGATGCCTCCATCAGTTGTTAGGAATATTTGTTGCTCTTGCAAAGGACCCAGGCTTTAGTGTCAGTATCCATATGGTAGCTCATCTCTTTTGTGGTCTCTGAGGTCTCTCTCTCTCTCTCTCTCTCTCTCTCTCTCTCTCTCTCTCTCTCTCTCTTTCTTTCTCTCTCTTTC
>NC_034598.1:62390165-62412970 GCF_900095145.1 Mus pahari
CTCTCTCTCTCTCTCTCTCTCTCTCTCTCTCTCTCTCTCTCTCTCTCTCTCTTTCTCTCTCTCACACACACACACACACACATATATATGCTCAGGTATGTGCACACAGACCTGATCATATTCAAATGATCTATATTTTCAAATAAAATTAAAATTTGAAGACTTGATAGTATTAACCAGATAAAATACATAACAATAAAGTAGAAGAATATAAACAGAGAAAAGAGGTGTTACATAGCTTTTGCTTCAAATTGGAATGTTATCTCCTCCTGGATGGATCAGACTCATAAGGATTAGAAATGGCAGTAAAATTATTTGGCATGGGAATCTCATTTGATTTCAAAGATCTAAGAGATATGTCCTCTAAGATTAGCAACTGGGTGGGAAGAGCCTTCTGGATGAAGCCTCTTTAGATCTGACATTATCATGACCATGTTAAAGACATCAATGTCTCAGACTTACAACAAGGCTTTTTACCTGGGTCAGGCTTAGAGGAATTGTAAGCCTCTACCTGGTTTAGTTTAATTTAGTTTTAATTTAGTTTAGTTTAACTTAACTAAATAAAACCAGTGTGTACTGAAAGTATCAAGGGCATGTCCCCCTCCCAGATGTTGACCTCGAATTCACAGACTATTTGATATGAAGGCAACCTGAGACTATCCACACAGACCGGGTGAAATTAGCTAACTCACTCCTTCCTCATTCATAACTGAGCTTCTGGTTTTGCTGGCTGCTGCTGCTGTATCTCAGTACACATACCCCACCAAATCCCAGTTTTTCTGTGTGCATGTCTGTCTTTTCTTCACTTCCTGTTGCCTCAGTTAGCACCAATTCCTCATCTGTGGAGGTTGCAGCAGTCAATATTTCAAGGCTTTAAAAGTTACATTAATTTTGTAATAAAAGTTGAGTAGGGCTCCATATTCTAGATATATTGCCATATATTACATTTCTTTATACTTTACATCCTTGAGGATGGTAGTTGGTCTTCCTTAAGCCTTATGTTACTTAAGCTGTTTACCCTGGGTAAATATTTTCCTATTTCATCTCTCTTGTTCAAAACTTGCCTATGGAGGTTATTAGGCATATGCTTAACAGGATCCTAGCATGCTCAGACTTCTGGGAAAGATTTTCTGTGAGGGTGGTTCCAGATAAAGTAACATTTTATCCATCAAGGAGAGTAAAGCAGGTACTCTCTCCTGATTCCTGTGTTCACCCTATTGCTACTATACAGAACAGCATAAGGGAAATGTCCCTGAAATCCCATCAAAAATATCTTTCTGTTCAGAACTCTCAGATTGTGTTTACCATTCTCTGTTTCAAATATTTTTGCATCATCTTTAGCAGATCTTTTGCTTCTAACAAGTGGCCTCATATAAAATAACTTTAAAAATAAATTTAATGAATCATCTCATCTATTTAAACAAACAACAAAGAACTTAAGAATAACAATGGAATTTTTCTCACCTTGAGTAATGTTAGCAAGAATCAGAGAAGAAAAGAGTAATCAGATTTGCTAATTCTCTATCATTGCTGTTATACACAATCTTGACTCCCTGTGGCATGCACAGGAATTCTTCACATTTTCTGCAGAAGCTTTTTATAAACTTTATGTATATTATTCTATTTCACACTAGTTTACTATTGACTAGGTTTCCATTAGTAACCAGTTATAGATTGAGCCCCAAATATCTTCCCTGCAGAGTTTCTAGTAAGTTCTCAGAAAACCATCTGCTGTGCATCATCTTAAAAATCTATCCTAAATTGAGATGGTATTAGTGAAAATTCTACATTACTCTTTTTATTCCTTCTCACCATCAAGTTTAAGACACAAAGCAACCTGTGTATATCTAAAGGGTCTCCTGAATTCAAGTCTGTGCCTCAGTTAAGCTTTTATAACTCAGATACATGCAGACTTAAGATTATCTCAGTTTCCTTCCTCATCTTCTAATTTCAATACTAGGCTTTCTTCATTGAGTGCTATACTGTTCTCACAAAATAAGCAGCTTGACAATCAATATAACCAATATGTTTTAAGGAAAATGCTCCAAAACCTTTTACCCAACTTTACTGAGTGTCTTACATAGGAGTTTTATTGCATTAAAAAGACACCAGGACCACAACAACTCTTATAAAGGGAAACATTTAATTGGGGCTGACTTACAGGTCAAAGATCTAGAACAGTATTCTCATAGTTGGAAGCATGGTAAAATTCAAGTAGAGCTGGTGGTGGAAAAGTAGCTGGGTTTCTGGATGTGTAAGATGCAGGAGGTGAACGTGATACTAGACTTAGCTTGAGCATTTGAGACCTGAAATTTTGTCCCTTGTAATGTACTTCTTCTAACAAAGCCACACTTCCTCCAATACGTCCTTAGTTCTTAATAGTGCAACTTGCTATGTACCTAACAGGGAGTATTTTCACTCAAACCACCACATTGAATCAGAAAATTTTAAGATTATTTAAGGATGAACACACACACACACACACACACACACACACACACACTAAATCCCTTTGGGTGTATGTCATAAGCTCGATTTAGTAAATTGATTAGAATCTATTTGCTGTGCAAGAAATAAAAAAAAAATAAAGATTTTTAAAATAAATACTGGTTAAAGTGAAATTGTAAGGAAAATCAATGAAAGAAATCTTTTAAGTCATAAGGAAAAGAGTTGGGATCTGTGATTTGGAAAATATTTTATTATACTATGAGGATTATTTCATCAGTTTTGAAAATAATGACTTTTGTACAGCTATATTTTATTAAAATTCTAATTTCTATAAAATATTTTCTAAGGGATATTTCCTAATTAAATATCTATATGCTCTTAAATTTTCATTTCTATTCAAATTAACTATTTGAGGATTTAATAAATGCATACAAATTATTTTGATTATACATTTACCCCACCTCTCCCCAAACTCCTCATATATTTTCTCACCGTGTTCTTCTAATTTCATTGTCTTTTTTGGAAATGCATTAGTATAAGGTCATCCGTTTGAGAGTGGGTAACATACCAGGGGCCACATCCTCAAAGAAATGTGGCTATCTGAACCTGAATGTCATCGCTCGCCACTAACTCTAAGCTAGGTCATGCTTCCGTGCTCCATGCAAAAGTGTTACCTGTATTGATTTTGTATAGGTCTTCTCCAATCAGCCGTGAGCGCCACAAGGTCATGATTTCAGTGGCTGTTTCATGTTCAGAAAATATGGTTTTGCAGAAGTGGTCCTTAACCTTTGGCTTTCTGGTCTCTGGTCTATGATGTTTCAGAAGCTTGAGGGAATGAGGTCTTACGGAGATTGCACTTAGGGCTGAGCACTTCACAAGCACTTATTCATCATCATCCAAGAGTTCTTGGATCAGTTTAGAGTACTGGAAATGAATTTTGCTTTGTGGAGCTACACAGAGTGTAACTTGCTTATACTTAAGGAAATATGTATCATATCTGTATTTGGGATCTGAATTACCCCAATCATAATATTTTTTTTCCTAGCTCCACCTGGTGAATTTTATGATTTCATTTTTTACAAACTGCTGAGGAATGTTTCATTGTGTAAATATAGTGCAAACTCTATCTCTATCTACACGACACAAACACACACATACCATGCACACACACACACACACACACACACACACACACACCCTAGAGCAACAATAAATATGGCTGTGCAAGAGTGCCTGTAGTAGGCTATAGCATCCTTGAGCATATATCCTCACCAGTATGAACTGCCATTTGTTATATTTATCTTGGCCATTCTGACTGGAGTAAGATAAATTTTCAGTGCAGCTTGATTTATTGAAATGTGTTTAATAATATCTACTGTGGAAGATGATGAGCTTCTAAATCAAGAAGAAATTTAATTTAATTCCACTCAGATAGATTTTCTTTCTCCAAATGAAGAATTATAAAGAACTTTTAATGGCATGAGAGGGCTCTTTGTATTTTATCTTCCTATGAAAACTATAAAATAATACATGATTTAAAAATAGTCATACTAGAAAATATTAAGTAAAAGTAAAATAAATACATGTTTCTAAATTTTTCAGGAAAATTGGTTAATTTTAAATTAATATACATAAATAAAATACTACTTTTACTTTTATAATTTTTGAGAGTAATTTTTTCTTGTTGAGATTTGATAGATGATATTTATTTGGTTTGGGGGATATGGAAAATTGTATTTGTCTGATGAATTTATTTTCATTAAAACTTCCTGAAAATTTATAGAACAAATACGTTCTCTGATGCTGGATTACAAGTAAAAATGCTGATGAGTTATGATGTTTGTATTTCCAAAATTCTTAGACAATTGTAAACACTTTAGTATTCAATAATCATGGCATTTTCATGCAAACACAGCAAGTAGGGAGTTGGGAGGTACAAGGGGTATGTACCTAGATAATAGGACTCTGAAGAGGTTCCATGAAGCGTGACATTCAGGCTAGCTGATACCTGAAGTGTGACATTTGGACAGACCTACACTAGTCAGAAGGACAGCACAAGATGCAGACTTACTGTTGCCAAAGTGTCTATCTTCCTCTTCCCAAACTCCCATCTTTCAACATCCATTCCCTACCACTTTCCCATCATCATACACATTCTCACCATGCTTTACTGTTCTGAACACTCTCGTCACTTTTATAATGTTCAGCTAAAGTGACATGGTTTGACCCTCTTCTGTTTTCTCAATCCTCTGTTCTCAAGTTTTAGGTACCTAAAGAGGAAGAGTTACTTTGTATCTAAACTTTCTCAAACATTATGTCCATCATGATTAATCACTTCCAGTTTTTCTCCTTGGTGGTAAATTGGGCACCACAGAAGGTAAAGATTGTTTTCTGTTGTTCAACATCATTTGAGGGGCAAACTGACACTTTTATTGGAGTCTTTTGGTAACTGTGAAGTAAATAATGATGGCAAAGAATTTACCTAATGAATTTTAGTAAATGCATTTTTAATTTGGGTTTGAGTTCCATAATTGGATGGATCTACTAATCATCCTCAGGTAAGCGTTTCCACTTAAACATCTCTTCAATGTCACGGTTCTTGAGCAGTGAAGAGTTCTTACTCTCATTGCTGTAAGTCACGTCTAAAAATGTTCACACTTAAGATGAGAGGAGAGTGGAATGAATGGCTTGGGTTACTGATACCTGCCTTCAACTAAATCCATGAGTAGCACACGCTAAATCTTATAAGGCTCAGGCTGACACTTTCATGCCATTTTTATTTCACCTAGACTAAATTTGAAAGTATTTTAAAAGGAAAGGCAGTCTAGACATATTCCTATTCCCCTTGAAAATATACCACAGAATTGGAAGAGCAATTCACACACCCTTCCTCCAAGTGTTTAAAACTTAAAGATGCTGCGCCATCTGAATCACTGGGCAGGTTTTTTTAAAACCAGTTTTTATCTCAGTCGTATTCCTTTGAATATCTTTCCCGGATGTTCATTCAGCTCAGTTTCTTCGTGCCCTGCAATTTTCACTGTTTCTGCATAATGCCCTTGAGCTTAAAAAATATGGTTTGAAGGAAATTGGTTCTGTCTCTAATCATAATAGCACAAATGCCAAGTCTCCAGGTGACCCGTGGAACCACAACACAGAAGCAATTTGCATGTTTAGCATTAACATGCTAGCAAAGGGACACCCACTATTGTGAGAACACAGCTCAGAACACCTGACAGAAATGCTCACCCTGAAGTGATTGTGGTATTGAATTGTAAATCTTTACCTAATGTATGTTGAACTCTCATTTTAAGAAGTGGAAGAGGTTCTGTTAAAATTATGATAAAAAATTCTATGGATTCACTTGATATACTTTTTCAAGGAAAATTATCCCATTTGTCGGACACTAATTTGGTTTTATTTCTTTTTTTCCTCATTCTTCTTCATACACTAGACATTTGTATTCTCTCCATATTTTCATGAAGTACTAGGTTTTAATATACGCTATAATATAACTGTACATTAGAATGGGCTTGGGAGAGTAGAAATTGCACACAGTATTCATGAGTCTAGCAATTAGATAGTCATGAATTGCCATGCAATTAAAATGTGTACAGTGTCTTCTGCTTTTCTGAGTGCTGATGTCTCTTAATGATGAGGTCCACTGACTTCAGAGGGATGAAGATAAAACTACATTATATAAGAAGAAGAGCTTTAAAGTCTCCAGTTTCCTAAGATACCTAAAGTTTCTCTGCCCATTTATAAAAACACCACAGGTTTTTCTATTTTGAGCACCTGTAGAAACAAGAGGGCCAAAGCCAAAAGAAACTGATTTTGCAGTTATTGTTTTTCTGTGATTTGATTTACCTCATGGTTCTTATACCTATAATTTCAAGAACTCCAAGATTTAAAAATTGCAGGCACACATGCGGAATGTAACATTGCACATCAGTAAATGACAGTCTCCTGTTCATACGCTCTTGTCATATTGCTGGCTACCTGCTCTGTCTCAGACGAATGTAGCATTTTTAATATAGTAATAGTCAATCATAGTTCTTGGGTTCAGAAATGAAAATACCGCGCCCAAGAAATACCTCTAAACTTTCAGTTAAAATTAAAGTAAAATAAAAATCTAATGTATGACACTGATGGTTTTAGACTAAATCATTTTATTAATTGCAATCTAAGACTCAATGTACTCAAATAAAACTCCGTTGATATTTAATTCTGTACAATTTGTAATTCTTTTATGTTTAGATAATTAAATAATAAGGTTTAGTAAATATTTTATTGTGCTTATATTTTGTCCTAGTTTTATTCATTCTTTCTTTTATAGCTGTTTATCTCTTTTATCAGAGGTTCTGAGTAGGAAACAAGTAGGGACTTCATGGTTGTATCACAATGAGAATCAAAAAACCCACTGAAACCCACAGTGGCATTGAGAAATGAATCACTGTGAACTGATTTTGGTCTGAATAGCATATGTCTTTATGCTGCATGTTTATAGAAGTCTTGCCTTAAGAGGCAAGAAAAAAAACACTGTATAGGTGGCAAATCTGAAGAGAAAATAAGGGAAGCCTTTTCATAATTTAAGCATCGATTTATACTTGAAACTGCTAAAGGAAGGAAGGCATTGTGGAAGAAAGTGGGGCTGAGAGTTAATGGTTATAACTATGAGAACTATTTATCTTGATATTTTAGAGTTTAAATTTTATATCACTAAATAAAGTACAGACATAAAAATAGACTGCTTTTTATCAGCTTGAATACCAATCAGGGAAAATAAAATGCCCGTGAGTTTAAAATGAAAATAGATTTGGCTTAGCTGATTTCTCTGGTAGTAAGTAGCCAACTAGATGTCTCAAATCTCACTTTCAAAAGCCCATTTTCTATTGGTGATGATAAATTTGCCCCTTGCTTATACTTATCAGTGGGTGTTCAGTTGTTACAGCAGATTGGAAGTGATTCAGTTCATTTCTTGGGTATTTTCAAAAGCAGAGAAGGATTTCACACTCTGCAGAGAGCTGCTTCACCAGAGGTAAAGAATATCTCAGTTCATGCGAGTGATAATTAAAGCCAATAATAACCTAGAAGTCGCCTGGGCTCTGCAAAGTTGGGAGCAATACTTTCCCATTGTACACCTGTCTGCTTGGAGACATTCTCGCTGGCTTCTGAGTCAGCCTGAAACTGCAGTTCAAATAGAAGCTGTTGAAATCATATTACTAAGTTATCTCATGGAGAGTAAAAATGCAAAGAAATGCTTCAATGAGGGAAAGTAGTTTATAAAAGTAGTACTTATGCAGGGATAAATGAAAGGCTATTTCCAGGTACAACATACTTTCTTGTATGGATGAAAAAAATAAAAAGATATAATTAAAAGATAGAAAAGATAAATGCACAACATAAAATACCCAATACATTTCAAATGTCATATAAGCTATGCCAAATAGGCATTATCTAACTGGAATAATCACTGTTTATTTTTCTGGTAAATTAGTGAAACAAATATATTTCGGGATACTAAAAACAGTCAGTTGATGTATTTCAAATAAGTTCTATGGGAAAATTATCAATATGCAAAGTATGTGGTTAGACAATATTGTCAATGTAGTGGTGTGGCATCTTCAAAAACAGATATAAAATCTAATAGTGTACCTAATCATGTTACTTTTATATGAGAAGTCAACATGTTTTTTCTTCTTTTCATATGTATATGAATATACACATGATTATATATGATATATGAATATTTAATGTATAATATATATCATTATATATAGCATATGATTGCCCATGTTTACATGTGTATGTATGTATGCATGTATGTATATGTTTGTGAAGTGTGAATGTATCTCTGTGTAGACATATATTTGCTCATACATGTAGAAACCCAAGGGTCATATTGGGCATCTCCTTCAATTGTCCTCCGCCTGATAGAATGAAAGACCCTTAATGAAACCCAAATATGTTAGCCACCATACTCTGCCGTTGACCTTCAGACCTGTTCGGGTGCCAACTGCCGCAGATGACCAGCCGGGGGTCCTTAGACCTGCGGGGGGACAGCTCTCGGATATTCAGGTAGGGAACGGATTAGGCGTGACAGACAGAGACACAGACACAGATGGCTATATCAACTGCTGCAAATTTTTACTATTCAACCTTAGATTTTATACATTAGATACAAGGAAGAAGGAACTAACAAATATTCAAAAGATTACAATCTTTTACTCAGAAATGGTTCATCCTTAGCCCAAATTTATGCAAGCACAGAACATTCAGAAAGAGAATCACACTTGGCTCAGCGCCTGCGGTCAAGCTGCCAGATATCTGATTTTACTAGTATCATATTAACTCACAACTTCTACTTTTCATGGCTACTCATTAACTTCCATGAAGAAGGCTTTCAAGCAGCCGCTTTTCTTCAATCTTTAACATTTATCCATCTATTTCAATTTAAGTCATATACTCCTGTTTGTGGCAATGGAGCATCAGTGGCCTTATAAATATAAGGTCCTTGATAAGTTTTGGGTGTCCACCATTTTCCCTGAAATCTTTACTTGCAATGTAAAATTCTCCATTCTAATTTCTAATCCTAATTGCTCATAGTATTCTTTATCACTNTTGATTTTACTGTGTCCAATACTTCTCTTTAATCTTTCTTTTCCTAGAAATCCTGATTCAAACTTCTGAAGAACATCCATGATTTTCCCAAATAAGTTTAAGCTGTTTCTTAATAATGTAACTAGTAACTAAGCAGCTGCAGGGTCATCAGAATTCACAATCTTGTTGCTTGCCAGTATTCGTAGTCCTCGCTCAAATTTCTATTCTATCTCTATTTCTGACCTACTGGTGGGTAATAAAATCTGCCTTGTGGGAGACATTATGTCCTCAGTAGATGGTGGTTCACTAGTTACTTNCTTATTTCCTGGAACATCTTATGCTGTATCTAAAGGCACCCATCACCTGAAGATGAGATGGCTGCTGCACACAAGCTGTAGATCAAAGGTCACAAACAATTAATAATCCCAATGCTCAGGTACTGATTATCCCCCAGCATGATCCCAGGAGGCAAGCACTCTATGACTATCTAGGAGGTTGCTGCCGTTGACCTTCAGGGAGGCAAAGCCACGTGTGGCACGAACCCCCAGGACCAACAGCCATTCAAGCATTCAAGCCCTTTGCTGCAGTCTTCTCTGAAGAGGGTGCGGCAATACTCTGGCGATCTGCTTTGATTTCCCAGGTAGGAATAATGACTGGATTGCCTTCTTCATCTAGCATTTACTAGGGTTCTGGAAATCAAAATACTGGTCTTCTTGCCTATGCGGTAAGCACATTAATGCCTGAGTCTTCACCTCATGGCCGTATTTTCATGATTATTTCTCATGAGTATTTCTCATGATTATTTCACATAAGATTTTCCACCTTTATAAAAATTTTCTGAGAAGTGTTTCCAGAAGTAATTATAAATACTTGTTTTAAAAAAGTTTATCATTTGTTTGAATATTTATTTTAAAAACTTATGTAGGAACTGGTGAGTGGAGTGGAGTAACATTCATGGAAATTGAAGTAAACATTATCTACTTTTCAAAATCCAGCTTTTTGATAGAAACTGCTATTGAATGAACTTCTGTGGTATAAATGGCTTCTTTACAAATAAGCAATCATCCCCAAATATGGAATGCTACCTAAGCACTGTTTTGAATGAATTTACATCAATAGTACATAACACAAGCTTCCGTCAACCTTGGAAAGTCTTTTAATTGTATTCCCCCAATTCTGACATTTTTAAATGCTGTGCTATTAAAAAAATAATAATAATCTCATGCTATGAATAAAATATTATGCCTTTTTCAAAGCAAACTACCGAGCATGGTATATTAATTCCTCTTAATGGAAACACTCTCTACTTATATAATCCTAATAGTCTTAAGTAGGAGTCACCAACAGAGTGCTTTCATATGCCAATCATTCAGACTGCTGAGACTAAGATGGACCAAAATATACTTATTTTATAACTTCTCTTATCTAAGAACATTATTGAAAGCCAACATCAAGAACCTTGAAAAGATGGAAAATTGTGATTGTTTGTTTGTTTGTTTTCTTTTCTTTTTTATTGGCTATTTTATTTATTTACCTTTCAAATGCTATCCTCTCTGGAAATCCCCTATCCCATAGTCCCTCCCCCTGCTTCTGTGAGGGTACTCATCTACCTGCCCACCTACTCCCAGCTCCCTGCCCTGACATTCCCCTATACTGGGGCACTGAGTCTTCCCAGATCAAGGGCCTGTCCTCCCATTGATGTTTGACAAGGGCCATCCACTGCTACATATGTGATGGGAGCCATGGAACCCTCCATGTGTACACTGTGATTGGTGGTTTAGTTTCTCCGTGCTCTGGGGGTCTGGTTAGTTGATATTATTGTTCTTCCTATGGGTTGCAAACCCCTTCAGCTCCTTCAGTCCTTTCTCTAACTCCTCCATTGAGGACCCCAACAATTCCAAGCTAGGAGATTGGTCTGACATGGATATTTGCAAATTCAAGTTTATCTAGTTATTTTCTTTCAGCATCCCAAGTTATGGGCATGGGTAGCCACACCACCTGCATGTAACTCTTAGGAGGTAAGAAGACAATGAAAGATGCACTCACAATGTATTAGTGCTATTCATGAAACACATACTTTGCCTCTGTAAAATATAAGAGTCAGGGATCTTCTGAGTGTATGTGATAAACAGGCAAGCCATTATCTTTTGTCAAAGCTGAAATACATAATTTTTATGTGCCATTTTGTTCTAAAATGGTCATCATGCTCCCCAGAATTCCTGAAAGTAATGCTGTAACAATGCTTGTAGCTCTATTCTGGCATCTTGTTCTGTTGCACACTGAAATTACTGATTTCGCATAACTACTTTAAGATATTTTGGTGGTTTGAATAGGTGTATCCTTCATAGATTCATGTGTTTGAGTGCTGAGCTCATTAGGGAGTAGCACTATTAGAGTTGTGGCCTTGTTGGAATAGATGTGGTTTTATTTGAGAAAGTGTGTCATTGTGGGAGCAGGCATTGAGATCTCCGATGTTCAAGTTCTCTCCAGTGTAGAATTTCAGTCTCTTGCTGCCTTTGAATCAAAATATAGAACTTTCAACTCCTCTAGCACTACGTCTACCTGCACACTTCCATGCTTCCCACCATGATGATAATGGACTAAACTTGTGAAACTGTAAGCCAGCACCAATTAAATGTTTGCATTTATTACAGTTGTCTTGGTGTCTCTTCACAGAAATAAAACCCAAACTAAGATATTCATTTGTGTGTGTGTGTGTGTGTGTGTGTGTGTGTGTGTGTGTGTGTACTTTTAGGTTCATATTACAGCCATACTAGATATAACATTGGTATTTAAAAGTTAATTTTGGAATAGGATAGAAAATGGTCATTATAAAGCCAAGCTGCTATTGCCCATTTACATTCTTACATAAAGAACCTAAAGTTTAGCCACTTGGATAAATGAATTGTGTATATTTCATTGTATTTTAGTTATTATTTTGATTCAACAAGCTTATTCAGTATATTTGAGAGGGAGATTAATGTGCTATCATAAATTGGTAATTCATAGAAAAATGTTTAAAATTTTAGTAGTAATTAAATTTTTTAATAATTAGTTTATTATGTTTAACATATATCACGTTAAACTTTTTCAATAAAACAAAGCAAATGGCATTTTATTTCATTAAGAAATAAATCTGAAGGTCTAGACAGGTGGCTTAGTAGTTAAAACCAATTGTTTCTATTACAGTGGGCCCAAGTTCAGTTCCTAGCACCCACATGGTGACTTTCAACCAGTTGTTTCTCCACTTTTAGGGGATCTGATACCTGTTCTGACGTCTGAGAGCACTAGTCACATATGTGGTGCAAACAATCATACATATACAAATAAGATATTATTTAACATTGATGGTTAGCCTTAGATTGTACCTCATAGCAAATAAATGAATGTCTATAGATAGAGTGCTATTTCTTAGAGTGGCAAGGTTGGATGACTTATGTCATCCCTCTAACTGAAGTTTTACAAGTTTAGATGGAAAATGTGGGGGACCTTGGCATATGACAACTTAAATGAGACCAGCAATAAAGACTGTCCAAAATGCAAAGTTAAATTAATAAAATAAATATATCTTCAAAGTCTATTGGCTTTTAAAATTTCTTGGTTTTGTTCTTCTTATTGTTGTTGTCTGTGTTTTGTTTGCTCTCACATTATCTAATCACTCAAGAATGATCAAAGAGCTTCCTGTGATGTTAACTGGTATCATGTTTGAATTTACTTTTAAAAATTATATTAGATAAAGATTAGTATGAGATTATTGTTTGACTTTGGTTTTTGTTCTTTGTTTTTTATTTATATTCAAGGAAAAATAATTTTTAAACAAGGACCTTAAATAAATGTACAGCTCATTTTTCTATAACAAGTACTTGATGAAATGAGTACTTCTTAGAGAAGTTCAAATCTAGACTTTACTGTCATACCCTAGTCATCTCTGCTAGCTTCTGAAGCTTCAGGCTTACATTGTCTTTGTGTATGCCTCTGTCCTAATTCATCCCGTTTCTATGGACATGTCTATTGGATTGAAAACCACCATACAGTTCACATTAAGTACATCCATGATGATGTTGACTCCAAATACACTCCTATACTGATAGGGCTTAGAACATCAACAAATGAATTTGGAAAGGGAATAGACAATCCAGTAAATGAAACTCTACACAGCAAAATCAAATAAGTTACAATATTAAGTGACAAAAGGAAAACTATATTCATACACATATTCCACATCTAAGTTGTGTTAAATAACATAATTGGGAAGATAAAACAAATGATTTTGACTTACCAATATATTTCAGAGAATCGTAAACTCATGGAAAATAATTCCAATGTTTATTCATATCATATATCATTACTTAAAGTAGAGAAACATTTCAGATCAGAAAAGTACTGGTTGTTATGGAAAATCACAACTGACATGCATCAAGTTTTGGGATTAGAGGCATGAACCACCATACCTAGTTCTACTGAGCATTTGAAAAACATGAATGACAGATGAGATTATAAGAAAAATAATACCATCTTACAATGCTGAAATGTTGTAGGGCCTGTTCGTAGCAGTTACTGTTGACTGCATCTTTGATCAATAATAAGCTCCTTATCACAGTTTAAACATTAAAACTTGCTGTCAAATGAAAATTAACTGCTAGGTGCCAGCCCTGGTTGTTCTTCCTTTTGGGTTCCTCTTTAGGCATCAGTGAAGGTAAGACTTGGTCTTGAGAGACATGTAGGGTTGTTGTTTAATAATAAAAAATTTATCTTAAATCTAATTCTCTTTGCTGCTGTAGCTGACCTGCACTGAGTTCCTTTGAGCCAGAAACTGCTGCTCTGGTGTCTAGCACTTCATCATAAAATAGCAGGGGATTAAGTAAGGTAGCCTTTTTTTTTTTTTTTTTTAATCTCTTCAGGAACAGTGCAGCTTCCAGTCTCTTGAAGTCCCAGGAAAAAAGAAGACACTTTGAAAAGTGATTTTAGCCTTTATTTCTAAGTTCTTCAGTTCTCCAAAAAGTATCTACAAAAGTTCTCCAAAAATTTCTCTCTAAAAAGTTCTCTAAGTTTTCTCTGCTCTCTCCTTCTCCTAATCTTGCTCTTTCCTCCTGCTCTTGTATGACAATCATGATGCCCTTACTCCTAATGACATTACTCCCAATACTATGCCTTTATTTCTAGATACTTCTTGAGTTTAGTTCTGTCTCCTCTTTGTCCTCAACACTTATACATCTTTCAGAATACATGATCACATGATAAAAAATTCACCATAAGTTTACACAAAAATTCAAATCATAAATTGAATAAGAAGTTTACAACAGAGAGAGTTTATATGCATATCCATGAGAGTAATTATCTAAGTCTTCATCATCTGTTACTAGCTCTACAGGTTCATTGCCATTTAAAAAACATTATTTTTGTGCCTTAGTCATGGAGTTTTATATAGATAAACCCAATCAATATTTTACATTCTGTCCTTACACCAATATTAAGTTGTTAGTTCCATTTTTATGACCTTTGGTTAATGATTTAAAACCTCTTGGAATGTGCTCTAAGATGTAGATGACTTCTTGATATCTCAGAAGTAATTAACTCATGACACTTGAAGACTGGCAGAGTTCTCTATGAAGTTTTGACATCAGAAAGAAATTAATAGCAGTCCTATTATAAAAGAGCTTAATTATGAATATAATTTTATTAATTCTTATAGGGTTATCATTAAGAATTACGAAAATATCTATTCGTTTAGATAGCATCACTATTAAACTGTACATCTTCATTGTTCTGCAGCTTTCTTCTCAAAAGGATGGTCTAATACACACACATACATACATACACATATTTATTTATAATAACAATATAATAAAATAGGAAAATATTATATTATAATAGGAAAAGTTATTAATAGCAGGAATCTGTTCTCAGACTTTGCTACAAAAGCAAATTTATCATTAACTTTAATAGTCTATGGTGGAGCTATCTCAGAAAGATTACCTGCTGGTTTTTAGTTTCTCCTGGATGGATCCTGGCAATTAACTCAGAACCAAGAGTGATGGCATATGTCTGTATCATCATTGAGGACAAAGAGACAGGTAATCCATGAGTCCGGTGTCAGTTTGGGACCATTCTTCAAAAAATAGAACAAAGTAAGACAAAAGCAATGAACCAATGGAAACTTAAATGCATAGTAAGAAATTAGCCAAAGATAAATTAAGAAATAAATACAAGTCTTAATGTATATAACTGAAGCATTTAAGGTATAACTCATAAATATAATTTCAAAGTTTAATGACCAGAAAATGAGCAATAAAGAGAACAAAGCTGTAAGGTAAAATGAATGGTATAATACCTGGACTTACACTATAAAAGACAAGAAGCAAAGATAATATAAATTTGAAAACAGATACTGATCATATTTAAATCCATTGACATTTCTTCATTTTTCACATCTACAGTCAAATTGATTCTTAGTGAACACAATTCAGCATTTAAAATTTTTTCATTATACTGTTTTATTGAATGAATATTTAAATGCAATGAATGCTTTTCTCAAAGATAGCAATAGCTAAATTAGATTCTAAAAGTGTTCGATATATAGAGAATAAGCCTTTTCTAAAAAAATTATTTTCATAGCAGACATGAACCCATATGATTCTTCAAATGAGCTCTTTCATGCTTCTTAATATTATTGTGTTAATATATTATTGATAATAAAGAAAATATTAACATTGATAATAAATTATTGATAATAAAGAAAATATGAAAAACAGAGGAAGTTTCTAGCTAAATTAATACATATAAAAAGTGATATAAAATCAGAACAAAATATAAATAATATTACTTTGAAATGTAAAAACCTAAGTAAAATAAATTCAATGATATCTATATTTATATATAAGATATACATACAGACAAACATGTAAAATTTGCCTTTAACTTTTAATTTAAAAAAAAATTTAAAGGCATTTTTTATTAGATATTGTGGCAAGCCGCCGCATTCTGCCGTAGCAAAATGGCGCCCGACCCGAAAGGGGGAAGGGAGAGAAAAAACAGCTTGCTAGGCGCATGCGCCAGGCTCCGCGACGAGCCAGCACAGAGATGCTAATGAGGTTCGGAAGTAAGCACCAAACACAGGCAGACACGTTCCCCTTAGGGCTATATAAACCAGAGGGTTTCGGGCTCGGGGTCCTTTCGCTTCGGCAAGCAAGAGAATAAAGAAGTTGTGGAAGAATCTCTGCGTGTCGAAGTCCTTCTATCCTGCAGGCAGGAGCGACGGGCGCGACAAGATATTTCCTTCATTTACATTTCAGATACTATCCCCAAAGCCCACTATTCCCTCCCCCCACCCTGCTCCTCAACTCACCCACTCCCACTAACCCTGGCACTCCCCTCTACTGGGGCATATAATCTTTGAAATACCAAGGGCCTCTCCTTTTGCTTGCTTATTGATTTTATGATCACATCTAGTAATAATACTTTACTTTGTTTTGCAGAAACATTTTGTCATGTGGTCTATAAAATATATAAATTGGAACCCCAGTTTTTTCCAATGTAATCATGGACAAATATGAAATGCGGTTTGCTAGTTTGTTGTATTCATCATGGATCCACTAACTAACACAACCTGTTCAGGGATTTGTAGTGATCTAAAAGAGATACATCTCTTTAAAACTGCAATCTTAAAAGCTTCACATTCTTATAACTGCAAGTCACTAATCTGCTTTCTCTCATTGTAGAGCAAGCCTACAAAACAACTCCGCCACAAACATAGACTGTTAAAGTGCAAGTCTAGATTTAAAACTGACTGGGATTACATTTGAATGAAAATGTGTTATCAAATTCACTCACGATGCATAACAATGGTAACTTAAAATTAAATTTCAAAGAACCCACCAAGTTCAATTTATTCTGCCTATAACCTCATGATTATGGGGCTTCAGCTAGAGCATGGTAGACCGACTAAGGACCATTCCATTGAAGAAAAATGACTCTCCCTTTCACTCCTCAGAACAATCAGTGCCTAGATTATTGTCTTCCTTGGGGTTTCTGTTCCTGCACAATCATCATGACCAAGAAGCAAGTTGGGGAGGAAAGGGTTTACTCAACTTACACATCCATCCACATTGCTGTTTATCACCAAAGGAATTCAGGAAAGGACCTCAAGCTGTAAACTGTCTCCCTTCTCTATGATGGAGTGTTGACTGGCTTGTTATTGTTCAGGTAATCACAGCTGCTGGAGTTTCATGAGTTCACTGGTCCTGTCACATGAACAATACCTCCACTGTTATATTCCCCCTGCTTCCATTGGAGGTTGAGCAGTCACAGGTACTTAACCTCCAATTATGAATTTCTGCATTAACCACAATCCAATGTAAAAGGAAACTTCTCTATTAAGATCTGAGAACTGGAGAAAGGACTGAAGGAACTGAAGGGGTTTGCAACCCCATAGGAAGAACAACAATATCAAACAAACAGAGCTCTCAGGGACTAAACCACCAAACAAGGAGTACACATGGAGAGACCCATGGCTCCAGCTGCTTATGTAGCAGACAAAGACCTTGTCAGGCATCAGTGGAAGAAGAGGCCTTTGGTCCCATGAAGGCTCAATGCCCCAGTGTAGGGGAATGACAGGACAGGGAGTCAGGACTGGGTGGGTGGGTTGGGGCACAAACTCATAGAAGCAGGAGTAGGGAAGATGGGATAGAGGGTTTCTGGAGGAGGGAATCAGGAACGGGGATAACATTTGAAATGTAAATAAATAAAATATCAAGTAAAAAAAGATCTGTGAACTGTACAAATCTCTGAATGTCGAGACAAAAATTTAGGAATTTAGAGGTCAGTTTGATACTATATCTATTTAGAAAAATATTAATAGTAGGCTTGCTCTTATGGCTCCAGAGTTTCCCAAAGACAATCTTTTTATAGACAGATTTGCAATACTAGACATACTTCTTCCTCTATGGTACATGTTTTAAATCCAAACAGAAAGCAGTTTCTAATGTAAATCACTCCTCACCACAATCAGTGCCTAGATTGTCTTCCTCAGGGTTTCTATTCCCGCAGAAGTATCATGACCAAGTAGTAAGTTGGGGAGAAAAGGGTTAATTCAGCTTACAATTCCACGCTGCTATTCATCACCAAAGGAAGTCAAAACTGGAACTCAAGCAGGTCAGGAAGCAGGAGCTGATGCAGAGGCCATGGAGGAATGTTACTCTCTGGCTTACATCCCCTGGCTTGCTCAGCTTGCTTTCTTATAGAATCCAGGACTACTGGGCCAGGGATGGCACCACCCACAATGGGTCCTCCTACCCTTGATCACTAATTGAGAAAATGCCTTACAGCTGGATCTCATGGAGGCATTTCCCCAAGGGAGGATCTTTTTTCTGTGATAACTCCAACTTGTGTCAAGTTGACACACAAAACCAGTCAGTACAACTATAATAACTAGCTTGCCAGGCAGTGGTGGCGCACGCCTTTAATCCCAGCACTTGGGAGGAAGAGGCAGGCAGATTTCTGAGTTCGANGCCAGCCTGGTCTACAGATTGAGTTCCAGGACAGCCAGGGCAACACAGAGAAACCATGTCTCAAAAAACCAAAATAAAATAAAATAAAATAAAATAAATAAAAAAAGACTAGCTCAACAGTAAGCACATTTACTATAAAATTTCTAATTTTCTGTTGAATGAACAAGTGAAAAGTTTCTTTAATATCTAAGTAATACATTATGATGAACCAACATCTATGGTAAAGAGAATCCATTCTACCATTTATGATCACTGAACATTGTTCAGTGCCTCAAGAAATGTGTCTTTAAATGCTTATGGGAACATTCTCTGTAATATCCATTTACCAATTCCATTTTTTATCATAAAGAATTCTTTGTGTGGATGCAGTTCTTTTTGTTACATTATGCTTAAAATTGTTTTAATCTCCCAGTTAACATGTAAAACAAAACAATCTTTCATTGTTTAATAATCTATGGAATGTTTAAGAACATGAGGAAATTGTAATGCATAAAATAAATCCTTGGATGATCCAATTGAATTGTGCATAAGTCTCTTGGCTGAAACTTTCCCCCAAAATTTCTTCTTGGATGGGGACATAACAATAGTTCCATTAAACAAAAAGAACACACATATACATACTGTTGAATCCTCTATTCTAAGAACTAACCTGCCAGAAGGATTCCTTCCCAATCCTAGAAAGGAAGAGAATAAAAGGGGGAAAAAATCATGACCTTACAGAATACCTCTGTGTCTAGAATAAGGATCTAGCTCATTACAGAGCATAAAACTTATTATCAGCATCATTATTTGGACACAATAACACATGGAAGACTTCTTTTATATTTGTACAAAGTCTTGCTAACTTTGGTTGCTTAAATAAGGGTGATTATTATTCAAAACGGAAAGCTCACCTCTGTTTTAAATACACAAGAAAATGAACGTGCACTCGAATTTGAAAATAGTATTTGACTCAGTCCTTATTCATTATGTTCTTATCCAGGCTTTTTGGACTTAATCATAGAAAAAGTAATTTTCATCGTAAAATAAAATAAAATCTAAAAGTAGAAAAGACATTGTGTTGTAACAATAACTAAAAATCTATAATGCATGACTTTTTATAAATAAGTCAAATTATAGCAGCTTTCAACAAATAAATTGCCATCAAGTAGCAATGGGAGGAAACGAGAGTATGTGAATAAATTCTAAATCCTCTACTGAGAATCATAAAATAAGTTGAATAATTTAAGAAATGACTAACATTTCTATATTTTCTTGCCAAATCAAATATAAAATGATTTCAGTATGAAGCTATTGACATGAGTCAAAGGAAAAAAAATCCACCTATCACCAAATCCCCTGTCCCCCCAAAATCTTATATTATTATCATTATCTGGATATTTATTTATATCATTTTCTGGAATGAATTCAAATAATTATAAACACCAGAATATTAGAAAATAATCATTTGGGAAAATTTTGTCTAATTAAATATGACTTATAATGTAATACTATATCATTTATGACCAGCATGGTATTAGCATATAGTGATATAGGCAGTTTGTAAGCTTTCAAATATGTTAAGAAACTCAGAACTTTGTAAGACAGATAGGTTGACAGACAGAATGACAATTAACCACAAAAATTGCTATACTGATGCTTTTATAAGAACTATAAAATAAATGTTTAGGTACTTAAAAATGACTCTTGTGTCAGAAAGAACAGCAGGTTAGTGAAAAAGTCAGTTATAAAAGTATTATTTTAAAAATAAAATTTTAATAAAACTTTACATTGACCATATAGACAAGGAAGTCTTGACTACAAAAATATTCTGGCAAATTAAAAATACAAAGATCTATACAATTATAAACAAAATATATAAGACAAAAAATTGAGGATAACAGCAGATTAGTAGCTATTTCAGAGATTAAGCTAAGGAAGTACTATTTTTAAAAATGTTTTTCATATACTGTGTTCTTATTATGGTTTGCCCTGCCCTCAACTTCAGACAGATCTTCCCTTCCTCTCCATATATCTGATGCCAAATCCAATTTTTAAAATTTCTCTCATTAAAGAACAAACAGGCATCTAAAAATAAACAAAGAAATAAGTAATACAATATTAGAAAAATAAAAGTAAACAAACCTGATTGGGACAATATGAACAGATGAGTTGGAAAACAAGAAGCCAAAGAAAAATACAAGAACACATGTAGATACAGAGTCTCACAAATTGGCAAACAGAAAAATCCTATTAAAACAGAATTGGAGAAAGTAATATATAAGCATAAAACCTGCAGGGCAATAAAATTTTAAAAAATGCCTAGACACAGCTCTATGAAAAACAAATAAACAAACAAACATAAAAGCCTTCAAGAAATACCCATGAATTTGATTTGCATTGGCATTCTAATACTGGCCGTGGGTCCTGTTCTTAAGAGAGGTTCATTTACCCCATGAGACTCCACTGGAGAAAAGTAATTTTTCAATTGACAGTAGTGATTAATTAGAAATAGCTTCTGGTTTAGGTTTACCTTTACTTTCAGACATAGGTCACACATGGTCCAGACATGAAGGACAGTTCATATTCCCAATGTCTCTGTGAGTTCATATGTGCATCAGTCTTTTACCAGGAACCATTTGTAAAGTTTAAAGGTATTTTGTTCTACATATTTTATATCTTTCTGCCTCCTCTTCTGCAGTGTTCTCTGAGCAGTAAGGGGAGAGAATTGATGGAGACTCGCCATTTAGTATTCTAAAGTCTGACTCTCTGCACATTGTCCAGCTGTTGGTCTCTGTATTTACTGAAGAAGGAAGCTTCTCTGATGACGGCTGAGCTACATTGATATCTATGAATAAAGCAGAATGCTATTAGGGATAATTTTGTTGATATGTTCTTTTAAGTAGTATTTGTTTCCCCCTTGATCCCTTGACTATCTAGTCACATGTTCTTGAACACACACAGGGCATATGAGATGTGATCTAGCTTATTATATTGCCTTAAATCTAACCAGATATTGGTTGGTTACTCCCACAAAGGTTGGGCCACTATGGCCCTAGTGGATCTTGTATGCAAATTAGCACTGTAGATGAAGGGTTTCTATATGGTTTTGTGTTTACCTTTCTCTTTTGGTGGAGACCACAGTACCTTCCAGTATCATGTATACTAGTTAGGAGGGATGAGGCCACTAGGAAGATTCCAGCTCAACTTCTTTGTGTTCAATGAATTATGTACATGTTGTCTCTAGCAACTGAACCTTACCATAAGTTTGTGGATAATAATAATCAATAGACTTGGCAATAGACTGGGTTGTTTGGAAGTTCCCTGGGCTCACTGGGTCAACATCTTGATTAGATGTAACTCATTCCCTGAAATGGATACTCTATTTCATAATGAGAGATGGCCAGTTAGGATTCCATCTTCCCCATCATTTGATGATTTCATTTACATCACCTTCGTACAAGAATGTATTTTAGGAGGTTTCTAACATATTAGTTTTCCATAGAACTCTTTAAATTGCCCCTTGTTTGAACTGTTGCCTTAACTTTTCCTTACTTTCCTCCCCTTTGGATCTCCTGTTCCAATCTTCCCCATCCATCCATAACCATCTATCCCATTTCTCCTTTCTAAGTGTTCCAATCCCCCACAGACCCTTACTCTATATTTAATCTCTACAGCATGTGGTCTTTTCTGAATTGTAGTATTCTTTGTCATATAGAAAGTTGTCATTCTCATGAGTTATCATTTATTAATTGCTGTTCTAAGTGCATGTGCAACCTGTGTGCTGTTCAGGGAGTTCTTTTCTGTGTCAATTAGTTGAAGATTATTCTTGTTTTCTATTCTAACAGGATAAGTGTAATTGGCCTTATGTTAAGAACTTTGACTTCTTTTGAGTTGAGTTTTGTGCAAAGTTATAGTTATGAAAGTATTCACATTCTTCTACATTCAGATTGACATGCAACGTGGATGCTTTTTTTTTCAATGTGTATTTCTGACTTCTTTATTAAAACTCAAGTGCCCATAAGTACTTGGAATTATGTCTAAGTCTTCAGTTTGATTTCATTGAAGAGCAGGTCTGTATTATGCCAAGGCTACATTGTTATTTATTTTAATATATATGTAGTACAGTTTGAGGTTGAGAATGGTGATATATATAGCTTTTTTTTTTTTTTTAAATTCAGAGTTGTTTTAGTTATCCTGACTGTACTGGATAGCTTTGTGTCAACTTGACACAGCTGGAGTTATAACAGAGAAAGGAGCTTCAGTTGGGGAAGT
>NC_034598.1:62413075-62425571 GCF_900095145.1 Mus pahari
GAGCAAGCCAGAGGAGGCAAGCCAGTAAGGAACATCCCTCCATGGCTTCTGAATCAGCTCCTGCTTTCTGAACTGCTTGAGTTCCAGTCCTGTATCCTTTGGTGATCAACAGCAGTATAGAAATGTAAGCAGAATAAACCCTTTCCTCCCCAACTTGCTTCTTGGTCATGATGTTTGTGCAGGAATAGAAACCCTGACTAAGACACTGACTTTTGTGTATTTTCATATAAAACTGAAAATTGTTCTGTGAAAATTATAATGGGGATGGCAATAAATCTCTAGATTTCTTTTCGTAGGATAGATTTATTACTATGTATATGCTGCTGATTCATGATCATGGGACATCTACCCATCTTCTAATATTCTTCAGTTTCTTTCTTTAGTTTTCTAAAATTTATCATAAATGTCACAAAAGGAAGATAATGCCATTCTCTGCCTGGATGGGCAGGAACCAAAGGTTGAATTCCCTAGAGACCTACTATGTAGTCAAACAGGACTGGCACCAAAGAAACATAAATGATTCCTAAAGACATTTTGCCATACTCATAGATTAGTGTGTTATCCAGTCATTATCACCAAACCTTCCTCCAGCTGAAGATGGGAGCATGTGCAGAGAATCCAGAGTCAGACATTAACTAGAGAGAGAGAGTCTAATTATGAGGCCTCCATTGGGGTCTCTCATTTCAGCGATCAGGGGACTTTGTGGAAGAGTGGGAAGAAACATTGTAGAAGTCATATGAGATGGAGGACACCAGGAAAACAAGGCTCAGAGAAGAAACTAAGTAGGGCCCATGTGATTTCAAAGAGAGTCCTCTGTCTATGTGTTATGACTATTAACTTAGTGTTTTCTTGGGACTCCTAACAGTGAGTGCAGCTGTTTCTCTGGCTCTTTCGCAAGCTCTTGGGACACTTGCCTTGTCAAGCCTCCATGTGAGGGACTTTGCCTTATATGATTGCATATTATTTTATTCTCCTTTGGTTATCATCTTTTGGAAGCCTGCTCTTTTCTGATGAGGAAACATAAGGGGATGGCTCTGTGAGAGAGGTGAGATAGAGAGGAGCTTAGAGCAGTGGAGGGAGGGATTGTATGAGAGAAGAATATAGTTTCAAATGTAAGAAATGTATTGTTCTGTGTGCTATTAACTGTTTTGATGCTGGAAGTTAGGCATCTGTGTTTGGCATGATTGAAATTTTAGGTGTTAGTAGCTGGCCTTATATCCCTTTGGTGAGTTCTCCATTCCTTGGTTTCTGTTGCTCTTTCTGGGCTTGGGAGTGTATGGTGACTGTGGGTTGCCTAATTGAAAATGCTTCTGTGTCCCTGCCAACTGTGACCACAGTGGATCTTAGGTAGAACTTGTTTGTAAGTATTAGATATTGGATATAGGAATGGGAATGAGGTAGAAGAGCAGAGATTTGGGGAAGTAGAAAGGAGGGAGCAGTGCTTATTTGGCCAGGAGGATTTCAAATGGGTGTTGTCTTAGTCAGGGTTTCTATTCCTGCACAAACATAATGCCTTACAGCTGGATCTCATGGAGGCATTTCCCCAACTGAAGCTCCTTTCTCTGTGATAACTCCAGTTGTGTCAAGTTGACACAAAATTAGCCAGTACAGGCATGATTAGTAAATTACCAAGAAGAGAGTGGGTTACATGTTAGCTGCAGAGACAGAGGAATAAAGTGATGAGAGAAGACTGCTTCCCTGGGTCTGTGGCCAGTGGGTTTCTAGGGAGAGATTTACTTGGGTGTTGGTAAGATAAAGCAAGGGTTTAATTTTTAGTGAGTAATTCAGAAAAAAAATATAAAAATAAGATCTTAATAATTCCAAATCATGCAATTTCTCTCGAAGCCTATATTTAAAAGTAAGACAGGATCTCTCCACTTCAAAGGACTGAAATTGGCAAAGTAATCTTCAAGGTAGAGAAATATTTTTACCCATTCATGACAGGAGCTTCAAATCATATTACACATGGTTTGCAGATAAGGGTAAAACTTATAGCCATTTACTAGTTAGCCACAGACATCCCTTACATTAGAGATATTAATGGACAATGTTAAATTATTTTACATGCAGAAAAGAGCATACTCAGAATTAAAAGTTAAGGTTAATTTTGGAATAAAGTGAATTAGAAGCAAAGAGAAGGAAGACAAAAATAGCAATAACATTTGCTCCCATGTACCCTCAGAGAAACCGTGGCTTAGCTTCAATTCAATTTTTATGTAAACCAATGGACAAACTGAATTGCAAATATATATTTGGCTAAATAATAGGACTTTCAATAAAAAAGGTGTGTGTGTGTGTGTATGTGTGTGAAAACTATGCAAAGCTGTGTGATTTTTCATGTTGGTATTGAAAATACTTGTTCAAAATCCTAATCATTTAATTAAAAAGAATGGATAAAGTTTTGCAAAAAACTTTATGTGACTAGATTTAAACATCTGATATTTTATATTTCCATGCATGGTAATTTAAAAGATGTAATGTCTATGGAAATCCTATCCTAACAGCAGCATGGCTTTTTAAGGTTGCTGTCCTTCCAGAAAACTTAGTGTCTCCCAGATCCTTCCTCAGAACAACACTGTGACCTCCTCATCAGGAGCCTTCCAATTAATATCTTTTAAGATGTGCTTCTGAAGATCTTTAGAATTGAAATTTGTTTATATCTGCAAATAATAGTTCACATGTATTGGGCCCATACTCTTGCACACATACCATGGCCTATGATGTGATTTTCTATAGTTAACTTTATGAATTTCTAGAGCAGTGCCTCACAATGGGACACACTTTTGAAAGGGATTATTGGAACTCTAACTAGTTGTTACCGTCACTCTAATAGGGCTTAATCTAGCATGAATGCTGTCCTTATGCAAAGAAGCACTCCATATCTAGACTTATGCTTACCATATGGGTATTTCAGAAAGACAAAGACAGAGAGACTACATCACAATCCCCCCCCCCCAAATGAAAGCAAATGACCCCAATTGAAGACAAGAAATGGGAAAAATTCTTAACTCTTCATAGGAGAGTGAAGCAGCATCCATGCTTGGCCTGAATCAAACAGATGATCTGTAGAATTGCGAACTCACACTGTAGCACCAATTCTGAACTCATCCTACAGCCCGATGATCTTGTGTATAGTCTTGGCAATCCTTCAAATAGCTTGGCTTTTAGATAAATATCAAATTTCTTAAGATAGTTCCTATCAGATCATGAGGTGGATCCATAGCTATATGATAGGTAGGTAGATGATATTCAATGTATTGTTTGCTTTCCACCAAAAAAAAAACCCAAAACATTTGAATAAAATATTAAACTACTGATTGATGAAACTATAACACAGTTTCCATAAGATTATACTGATTTTATGTAACTGCTGCAATGTAGCTAATGCTTTGTTGTTATTGAATGACAAATTCAAAGTCATATTTCTCTATTTACAGACCACTGTTTTAGGCAATGCAGTATTCAGTGACTACAATTATCTGCCGTTTTCAGTTATACAACTTGAAAGAGAAATTATCCTCTCTATTTTTTTTTTTTTTTTTTGGTGTATTGAGAAAAAAATCAGTATAGTTTTGTTTTTCTTGTTGTTTGTTTGTTTTGTGCTTTTCTAGAATACACTTAACAGATTTGGGAATGTAGATTCAGTATCTCGAAAGACTTTTTTGGTCAGACCACTACAATCATTAAAGTTAGTCCCACTGTGAACTCCTACCTAGTCTCCACACAAACAAAGGCATTCTCTCATAGAGTACAGAGTTAATCACGACCTTCCTTTAGCAAAGCTTTAGACCAGGCATCAATTTCAGTCCTAGAGTGAGTTCCCAGCTTTTTTGTCTATGAATTCTGAATTTAGTTTGAAAAATGTTTCCTCTTATATATCGACAAAATGTTAGGATCTGAACAACCTTTAATTAAAAAAAAATGAAAATTATTTCACTAGTATAAAGAATCAGGTCATCTAAGTCTGCCCCTTTACTGATTTACTTTCCATTCAAGATTCTATTCTGTGAATTGACTTTTGAGGCATATGTTCAGCTACAGAGCAACAAATCTTTCAGTATTATACCAAAACTGGACTGAATGAGAAACTCAGTTTTATCTGTATGAAATAAAAAAAAAATTACTCTAAAATAAATTAGGGAGCTTAAATGATTCCAAGTAGGAAAAGGTACATATTGTCTCCCATGCTTTTCAAAGTTCTTTTTAACCATATCTTTACTGGTCAAATTATTTTATTTTATGCTGCTTTGCATGTGACTCTGATGCGTAGAGCTGACTCTGGGAGATTCTTTGAGTTAAATATGGAAAGTGTAACTCTTTTCTCCAAATCTGGTGCTGGGAATATTCAGATAAGTAGCAGTCAGGGATTTAAACCAGACAACACTCATATTCTAACTATATCCCCCAACAAGTAAAGAAGACCACCACCACCAACAAAACAAACAAATGAACAACGTAATTTTTGAAAAAAAAAACTCATTTGCAAAAGCAATTCCATAATATAGAAAGCAATTTGTCTATGAGAATTAAATTAATATCCATAAAAGACAGAACTCTGCCTTCAAAAGGTGGAGGGAACACAGGTATGCAGTTAAGCATATTTCTATTTCTAAATAGATGAAATCTACCAGCAGCTGCAAAAAAGAAAGTCTAAATAAGTATCTGAGGTTTCTGGCTCACAAAAAAGATGACAGCCTGGTATGCAGAATCTTTGCCTCTGCACAGTGTACAGATGCCAGGGTGGAAATGGAAGTATGTGGAAGAGACTAATTATAGAGAGGGAGTAGGAGAAACCCCTGAGGATAAGAGGCAGGTGTGCCCCAGTGTGGAAGGCACACTGCTCAGGGTAGGTGGCATGAAGCTTTGGTGCTTTGAAAGAGAAGCAGGCAATCTAGAGAGAGCTATTATTTCTGCTCATTTCCCCCCATTTTTTCCTTGCCCTCACACCACCGAGCATAGACAAACAACAGCTGCAGTTGAGAACCTCAGACAGCCATGAAAGATCAAAGTTATGCCAAGACTGCTGGGTGGAGAGAGGCTCAAAACAAGTGCTTGCTGATGATCTCCACCAGAGCATCTTCTCCTTTCACAAACTCACATGTGAGAAACAGACAAAGTTAGTCAAGGAAGTGTGCACACTCGTGGGGGGATGTGCTTCATGCTATAGGAAATACAGAGACTGCAGAAAAGGGGGAAGAGATGCTACCTAATCAGGAAAGTGTTATTTCCCCAGAAGCTACACTATTTCTTGTAGGACTCAGGATCTGGGATACTTGTTACATTATCTATGATTATATGCAGGAAAGTAAGGTATTTGTTTTCCATGATTACAAATGATGAATATTAGGTAGACTGTTTTTACACAGAAAAAGTTACTATATATCAGTGTGTGTTTACATGTGTGTGTGCATGCATGTGCATTCCTGTATTTTGAGGATGAAAAGAGATATGTATGGGACATCTCCTACTTCTTTGCTTTTATGCTATCTTCATCTGGAATTAAAATACACTGTAACTCATATATCTGAAATATTAAAATGATTTCAGGTTTAAAAACGTGTACATTAAGATAGAATGGAGAGCCGGGCAGTAGTGGTACATGCCTTTAATCCCAGCACTTGGGAGGCAGAGGTAGGTGGATTTCTGAGTTCGAGGCCAGCCTGGTCTACAAAGTAAGTTCCAGGACAGCCAGGGCTACACAGAGAAACCTTGTCTCGAACCCCCTCCTTCCCCCCCCCCCAAAACAAGATAGAATGGAGATGTGTGAAGAGACCTGAGGAATTTGAGCTGTGATCATGGGAGCAGATATGATCAAGATACATCGGATATTTATGAAGATTTCTTAAAAAATCGTTTTAAAAATAAAGCAGACAAAATTAAAAACACAAGCAGATTAATTGTCAAGATATATAGCTATGTCTCCTGTGAGGCTATGCCAGTGCCTGGCAAATACAGAAGCAGATGCTCACAGTCATCTATTGGATGGAACACAGGGTACCCAATGAAGGAGCTAGAGAAAGTACCAAAGGAACTGAAGGAGTCTGCAGCCCTATAGGAGAAACAACAATATGAACTAACTAGTACCCACAGAGTTCATGTCTCTAGCTGCATAGTAGATAGAGGATGGCCTAGTCGGCTATCATTGGGAGGAGAGGCTCTTGGTCTTGCAAAGATTCAAGGTCCCAGTACAGGGGAATGCCAGGGCTAAGAAGAGGGAGTTGGCTGGTTGGGGAGCAAGGGGAGGGGGAGGGTATAGGGGACTTTCAGGGAGGAAACTAGGAATGGGGATAACATTTGAAATGTAAATGAAGAAAACATCTAAATAAAAAATAAATCCAAATAAGATAAAAGAAAAAGGAAAAAAGAAAATGGTGAAAGGCAGGCAAGCTCCCCTATTAGGCTTATCTCCATCTTCATCCCTCATGATCTGAGGACCTGTCCAACTCACAGGGAACTTCATGTTTCTAAAATGGTTTTTGCGAACTTTTTTGTATATTTGTTTGTTTTGGCAATTTTGTCTTACTGGTTTTTGTTTGTTTTTCATTTATTTTCTTTTGAGAGAGAGAATGATGTTGGAAGTCTAGGGAGGTAGATAGGCTCTGACAACAGTTTCAGGAGGGGAAAATATAAAACATACTTTATTTAAAAATTTAAGGAAAAATGAACTGATTAATAATGGCTGTTATTAAATTATATACTTAAAATATTTAAATGTTCTGATCAATTATTAAATATTTTTGAACTATATACTGTTCAGGCATTCCTTGTTCAGAACTAATTTAAAGACATGCTTTAATTTGTGTAGCTATAATAGTTTATATATGTATATGTGATATAAAACTTATAATATTTCTTAACCATAAAAAAGATGAGTAGCTATTACTAAAGTATTACCTATACCATGGGTGAAAGTTTTCATTATAATGATTAGATGAAAGAAATAAAACAATCATAGAAAATATATAAAAGCTAGTAGAAAGGTTTATTCAAAAGCTAGATTATAAGGTGACAATAAAATAATCACAATGATATAGCATAATAAAATTTTCATTGCATTAGCTACACTTTGGTTAAATAAAACCAAGAGTTAAAGAGAAGAATATAGAAACACAAAATGGAAATGATGACAAGAAATGATGAAAGAAGTAGTATGTCCAACAGATCAAATGATATTAACAAAAATAGGATAAAGTACTGTCTTAGGGTTTTGATTGCTGTGATGAAAACAGCAATCCAGGCAACCTCAGGAGGAGAGGGTCTATTTGTCTTATACTTCCAAATCTCTGTCACTGAACGAAGTCAAGACAGGAACTCACACAGGTCAGGAACATGGACATACACAATGACGCAGAAGCCATGAAGGAGTGCTTGTTAATGTTTTACTCCACATAGCTTCCTCTGTTTGCTTTTTAAACTCAGAACCTTCAGCACAGGGGTGGTGACACTCACCCTGAGACAGCACCTCCTTCATTAATTAAGAGCATGCCCTACAGTCACGCCTACAGCCCAATTTTACGGAGGCACTTTATCTACTCAGGCTTCCTCTTCTCCTGTGACTCTATGTCTTGTGGACATAAAACAAAGCAGCAAAAATACACATATGAATTTATTTGTGTAAAATGAATGTAGTGATTTACCCAAGGTATTGCACGCATTCATTTACAATATTGTTTCCAAGATTAGTCTCAAAATTAAGAAAATGTTGAAGCATCCCAAGTTTCCCTGATCCTCGCAATCATTTAAAATACTTTATGGTGTACATGATTTTAAAAGGTGATTTTGATATGGTTTATATTATCTGAAATTTTCCTATGCAATGCATTCTAGGAAACATACAGAGGAGGAATATTTTAAAGCTATGGACAGAATTTGACCAAAGGACTAAGAATCTAAACTATAGATTTAAGACTAAGTTAAAGTATAGCTTAAATATCAAAATCAAAATAAAGGTTTAAAAAGAACCCTAAGCCTCTTTCATTCATACAGGTAGAAATGCCAAGTAAAATTTTAGCCATATGACTCTAAAAGAGTAATGAAAATAATTCATCATAAGATGGTGTTATGATTTGAATCTAAAAATGTTCCTGAAGACTCAGGTTTGGTACTTAGGGGGTGAGAATTTGAGAGATTTGAAGATTATGGACACACAGCTCCATCAATATAGAGTGTGGTGATTTTTGTTTTCTGTCATTTTTGCCACAAGCTTGGCTCTACTGAGAAGAGGATATCTCAGATGATAAAATGCCTCATTTGTAGGCAAGTTTATACCATTTTTTATTGGTTAAAAATTGATGGGTGTGGACTCAGTACACTGTGCATGATGCCATTCCTGGGCAAATATTCCTGTGTGGTATAAGCAAGCCTAACAATCCATGGAGAGCAAGCCAGCAGGCAGCATCCCTCTATGGCCTCTGTTAACTGCCTCTTGCATCCTGTCTTGTGTTGTCCTTGGCTTCTCTCGATAATGGATTATGACTTGAGACATATAAGCAATGAGTGAGACCTATAAATGAAAGAGTACCCTGAAAACTTAACAACAAAGCTGTACCTTTTATTTTTAATATAGTTTTACCTGAAATAGAGTTAAATCATTTCTACCCCTCTTCTCCCTTGAGCTCTTCCCATACACCACACACCTACTTTCAAATTGATGAAATTAATCAATTTGACTTAGTGCTACATGTATAGATGTCTGAAATGAAAACATATATTTTCAATGATAAAAATGTTGAACTTCTAAACTTATGATGTAGTAACCTCTGGCCTTTAGACTGACTGAAATTTTATTCTTAGTCAGTGGTCTCCAGAAAGCCATGGCTAATGTCAAAACATAGTATTACTTTAATTTCCCAGGCCAATATATGTGGCAACCATCTAAGGTGCATTTTGTTATAAAACATCTCAAAATTATCATAATTAGTTTCAGACTACACAGATACACAGAAAGAAAGAATATAGTCTTAATGACCTTTGATATATATTTATCATGTCTAAGAAAGGAAATACATATACCCTTTATAAAGAGAGCATGACTGGATACCTTATCTAAATGAGGAATATATTTTAACAGATTTCCTCAAAACTTCTGCTTTTATGGAGAAAAAAAATCTGAGATAAAATGTTTTGAAAGTAAAATATGCAGATTTATTTATATTAATGAAGCATAGAAACTTCACACTGTTAATATTTTCTACATTTTCTAGAATGTATAAATATTTTTTTCTGTTTTTAAAAGAGCATAAAAATAGATATGTTTCTTGAAAATAGGTATTATTCTAAGAAAAGCATTTGATTACAACATATAGCAATTAATAAATAACTTTTCCTGTAGATGCAATTTCTGCCTTACCTAGCAAATCCTATTTCCTTTGGTGATTTTAATTAGTCTTTCCTGGGGCATGTTGCTATGCACAAGTTTTATATAGCATAAAAACAGTGACACCTATAGAATAGGTGAGTGGTTAAAGTGTAAACTGCAGTCCTGATTTTCAAATCTTTAAGGGTCCCATCAAGGAGAATTTCTAGCTAACCATAATAGGACTTAGGTAATGGAGGGACAAAGTGAGTACCACAAGATTATGTCACCAGATGAGAATATCATCATACACCTTAAAGATATCTCGTACTTTCGGAGGTAAGTAATCACATTATGCTTGACTCAAACTGGTTGTAATAAGAGAAAGCTACTAAAAAAACCTGTAAATGTCAATTTGAAAAATTGTACTACTTTTATTTTTGTCTGTATTTTGCTAGTTTCTTTCCACTCATATCCTGTCTTCTACATACTGATTTTATTTTGATTGTTGTCTTTGCAAATTCTCCAAAAGATATATTTTAATATATGAATGACGTTCACATCTGTGCTTTGATTTTCACATTTTTTGTTTTTGTTTTGTTGGTGGTGGTGTTTTGTTTAGTTTGGTTTTGTTTTCTAGACAGGGTTTCTCTGTATAGTCCTGGCTGTCCTGGAACTCACTTTGTAGTCCAGGCTGGCATCGAATTCAGAAATCCGCCTGCCTCTGCCTCCCAAGTGCTGGGATTAAAGGTGTGCGCCACCATGCCTGGTTGATTTTCACATGATAACTGCAGTTGACAGTTCAGGTGCATTATAGCAATCTTGACACATTTCCTGCTATTATAAGTAGCAAAAAGGGGTAAATTGGAACTTGCCAAATACAGACAAGAAAAGACAAACATTTGTAATAAATGGATGTGACGGTACTGTGTTCTGATGCCCGCAGATGTTAGTGAGGTAGAGAGGCAATAATCAACAATTCAACCCTAAATTTGGGTCATAGAGATTTGGATTTTAAAGAGAGCTGAAGGATTTAATTAAAATAAATAGTCTATCTGGGCAGATACTTACCTCTTCCCAAGACTAGAAAACAAGCTTTAGGAGATATAGCAACATAAACCATAACAGTCCACTTAAGCCTACATTATAGTAAGACATCAAAAGGGTAATAATGATAGCCCTGCAGTATTAAATTATTACTAATTTTTATTTCTACATCTGTTGGCCCTATTAACTAGTTTCAGTGAAAGATAAGATGATTTAATTCCTAAGATAACATTTATGACAGAGTGTAGCAAACATCTCTATGTGGAGGTTGATTTAGTAATTTGGGATACTCTGAGTTTCAGTTTTCTCACCTCTAATATCGTAAACTGTTTCTGTGGGTTTTCTTCATGCTTGTTAGAGATTAGGAGAGAATAAAGGTTTTCTTTGCTATTCTGGGGGGAATTAGAAGGAAATTGAAGGAATATGGATGCTAAGAAAAGTTATGAAATATTTAAATTTTGCAGATAAGATCAACATAAGGTTAATCTCTTTCTAGAATATTGTTTCATTGGTCCGACGTCGTCAGTTTTTCAATTAATTATCAAATGCTCAAATCTGCTCTGGTGTAGTAAGACTTCAGCTTTGAAATGTTGCTATATAAATAATTGTTTGTTTTTATTTAAGATTGGATGGTAAGGTAAAATTGGAGTTATAAAACAAACAAACAAAACAAACATTGTGTTACTTTTTCAGGCTTCACTAAGCATAAACTCTTTCAATTTCCTTTTATCACTGGTAAAATAATACTTAAGTTTTGAATTTTGAATATTATTTTACAAGCACGGGAGGCTGAGGGAATAAATAAAAGTACAAGAAAAGTGAAAATTTTTTTCAGATAAAAATAAATAAGCCCTAGAAAGCTAAGGCATAGTCTTGTAAATATACATAATAGAGTTTATTCTTGAATTTTGCTCTGGGAATGGCTCTTAAGTATTCTCTCCATACAAAAGAGGGTAGAGGTCTGAGGCAGTGGGCATGTTAATTACCTTGATTCTGGCAATCACTAAGCAAGCTATGCTTGATCAAAATATATCATACAGCTTACATACATGCACCAGTTTAATTTGTTAGCTTTCCCTGATAACTCTGGAATACACTCTAATAGATTTTGAATTATAAAGCAGATTCTCTTGAACTTCGAGCTGTTTGTTTGCTCAACCCATTGGCAAAAGAAATCCAGCATGCTGAGTTCATCTGATGATTGTACGGCGAGAATTGCCTCTGAATCTCAAGCTGTTCAAACTACTCAATAGCATTCAGGATAATCACTACTAGTCTGGCACTGAGATGGCCTAGTCCTGTAAACAGTGCACAGAACTGATGCCCTGCTCTGGAAAGCAGTCGCTGCCACATCAATCGTAGGTGCCATAAAAAAACGTTTGACAGGGGTTGTGAAATTGATAGGCGATTACCACTGAAAGAATGATTGACAGCGAAACAATGCAAAACATCTCTGGCTAAGAGAGATGTAGCCCATAGGGGACTGTATTTTCAACTGTGAAAAATGGTTTGTACTAGAATAAAGAGTAAATGCTGTTAGCTTAGAGATTCCTTCTAAAATGATTGTGGAGGTAAGAATAAAGAAGAGAGGGCTTCATATATCGAGACATAAAAGTAAACTGGAGTCTGCTGCCTGGGAGTGGTGATGCTCACATCTGTAAATATATCACAGTGATTAGAAGGTTATACCAAAAGGGGAGATGCTTTTACACCATAGCAGACACAGGGAAGGGCAAACTGAAACAGGAAGTTTTGGTCTCAGTAGGAAAAGTTGTACAGAGATTTCCAGAAAGGGCTGCATTTGGTAGTGACAACTAAGGAATAGGTATATGATGGTCCTTGTGAAAATTTAACTTTCATAAACAATGTAGAATTTTTACAATCTTCATATCCTACATGTGATTGATTAATAGTAGTATGTTATTTGACAGTAATGTTATCTTTTATTCTATCAGGGAGTTATTTATTTTTTTTATAAATGTCGAACAGCATCAATTATTTTAAAATTTGATATATTACCTGTCATCGAAAGTAAGAGACTTTGCCTTGTTTAATCAGATTTTAGATTATTTATTTATTTATTTATTTATTTATTTATTTATTGTTTTTTTGAGACAGGGTTTCTCTGTGTAGCCCTGGCTGTCCTGGAACTCA
>NC_034598.1:62425601-62436763 GCF_900095145.1 Mus pahari
CCGCCTGCCTCTGCCTCCCAAGTGCTGGGATTAATCTACCTATATTTTTGGTTGTGAGCTATTTCACCAGTGTGAGAGGCTACCAGGAGTCAATGGGGATGACATTAGCCAAAATGCCAACAGTAGGGACATGGAACAGGAATAGGACACCTCTAGTAGGTAGCAAAGACCTTGAGTTGAGGCAGAAGGCTACCTACCCATATTCAAATTTTTTAACCCAGAATTGTCCCTGTCAATTGCAGGAACAAAAATGGAGCAGCAAATGAAAAAAAAAAAAAATAAAAAAAAGCTACCCAGTGACCAGCCATCTTGGAATCCATCCCATGTGCACACACCAAAACCTGACACTATTACTGAAGCCATATTGTATATACAGATGGGAGTCTGGCACAGCTTCCTCTGAAAGGCTCTACCAGCAACTGACTGAGACAAATGCAGATACATGCAGCCATCCATTGGATTGAAATCGGGAACCAATATGGAGGAGTTAGAGGGACTATAGGAGCTGAAGGGGATTGCAACCCCAGAAGAAGAACAACAGTGTCAACTAACCCAGGCCCCTCAGAGCTCCCAGAGAGGAATCCAAAAACCAAGGAACATCTGTGGGATGATTTGTGTCCTTGGCCCCATGTGTAGCAGAGGACTGCCTTGTCTGGCCTCGGTGGGAGAGGATAGGTTTAGTCCTGTGGAGGCTTGATGGCCCAGAGAAGAGGTGTGCAGATGGGGGTGAGGTAGGATGTGAGGGTGGATGGCATGCAGGAAAGGTAACAACACAAAAGTAAATTTGTATTTTTAGTATACATTTTTCGACACTCAGAATTCAATACTTCCAAACATTTTAATCTAAGTAGCTTTCTAGACAGCATGATGCATGCAGACCTGTTGTTGAGTAGATGGTAAGTGGATTTAAGACACAAGAATTACAGTTTATTTATATGTGTAGGAAAGGAGCTATTTAGATCATTGTAGGTGTGCCTTTGATTGAAGTCTGTGGGACTCGACCCCAACTCATTCCTTGTGCTTCTTAGCCATGTGGTTATTGGTTTTGCTCTGCTACCCATTCATTCATGAGGTGTCACTTTCCTTGCAATCTAAAGCTATGTAACCACATGGCCTTGTACAAAAACTGTGAATCAAGTAACCATTTAATAAGGTGATGAATACTTGGCATAGTAATGTAAATGACCTGTTCCATTGATAGCCTACTGTTACCAGATCGAAATTTGAAGTTCTTATTGTCTATTGCCTATTCCAGAAAATTATCCAGCCACATTCAATAGTTTCCTTTTTCTCATTGGAAATCCCTATCATTAGCTTTTGGGCATCTTTCAACTCCACCCCCACTCCCATGATCGTATTTTCATTGCATAGACACTACTGAGTAGGCAAATATTAAACCATTATCAACTGAAGGCACCTTCAGAAGAGTTTCTTATCTTGTTTGCACTGCTTTATTCGGTTCTGATTTAACTTAGTAATTGCATATTCATGCCCAGTGTGGAACTTAATTAATGATGGAAATTAATTGTAAAATCACAGCAACAAATGTTTTGTGAGATTTATATCAACATAATTTTGACTAAGTAGACTATGTCAAGATTCTGAAAGATGAAAAGGTACTAAATATATTTTTTTATTGGAAAGGATAAAGATGAACTCTTATACTGTGAGGAATTAATTACTAGTAAGTTCTTGAATCCCAAGGAGGGCCATGATGACGTAATACTTGAAGAAAGAGGAGTTTGTGAAATAAAGTTGGGCCCACCTAGGGAATGTAACAGAATAAAGTTTGAATTGTGTTTGATATATTTTATATTCTATGAAAACAGACAAGACCAACAAAGATCAGTTAATCATCAGCCTCTATAATAATTTACAGTGATCCAATGCAAGGATGTTAGTAGTACCCAGAACTTCAGCTACATATCCCACGTTAACATAGAGTTATTTATCTTGTGATTGAGATCAGACTGAAAGTTCTTTCAGTTATTCATGAGTCTTATGCACTGTCTGGCCATTGTTCAGCCTCAAGTAAATGCTTTCCATGATGTCAGATGCAGGAGATGGCAGGCACAAAATCAAGAAGCATCATCAGGAATAGAATACAGGAAATGAATCAAGATCTTTTCCAGTTTCAACTCCTGGCACGTGTAAGTCACATGGATGAATCTAAACTCAGAGAGTAGGAAAATCTACTTTCTATAGGGAAAATTAAAACAATGAAGAATATTAGTATAATCTACTATATGAAAAATGATTAAATATGTTTGCATAGTATGTGTGTGTGAGAGAGTGGGAAATAGAAATTGGAGGACTTTATTTTTTATTCAATATTGAAAACAACCTAGGTCCATATGCCATCTGTATCCCTTGGGGCATTCATTTCAATCATTTTGAAAAATTAATGATTCTTTGTCTTTTGATATAAAATGATAAAAGAGTAGATGAATTTGGACTTATTTAACAGATAAAATTGACAAGGCTTCATAATCCCTTGATTATACGAATAGACCTATAATATTGAATAAGAATGTACAGTCTTTCCCTTGACTAATTAACTATTTATTGAGGAGAATCAACAGAAAATTCAAAAAAAAAAAAAAAAAAAAACCAAGTTTGAAGAAGTATATTCTGAGAAAAAGTTTTAGTTCGAAAATAATCAATTCAGTTGATACATCTCAAATATTTATCAAATAACTGGATTTTAAATTTTGAAAATTGTAAGATGATTTCTGTTGGGAATAAAAAATTTAGAGTCCATTACATTTGCCATGAGGATGCTGAGAAGTGCTGAATAGGTAGTTCTTTGTGAGAGAGCATCCTCTGCAAGCATGATGGTGCATGAAGAAAGATAACGGTGAGACTTTTATCCTGAAGTCAGTCAAGGGAAGTGTTTTCTTCATTGTGCTGAATGATGTGAATCAGGACCAGAATGAAGATACTGCATCATTTCACGGAGATTTCAAATCCAAAACTCTTATTTCATTGAGATTATGAACAGTTTGCTAAATACACCATACAGGGTAACTGGAAGTACAGGATAAGAAGATATTGCTCAGGGATGAATAATTACTCTTACGTGCCATGGATTTTTTTTTTCAAATAATATACTACATGGTAAGTGACTCCAGTTAATGACAGGGTAATGCCTTATTAAAATTGTAAGTGAAGGTAGATGCTTGTTATTTAGCTAAATTTAATGTTCTTGATGCATATAAACATCAAACCATGTTGTAAATCATAAAACAAAGCAATGGTCCTTTGAAGTTCAACTATGGAATCTACAGTTTAGATTACATTTCCTACTTTGTTAAAATGTTGGTTGTTATATGTACGATTCATTTAAGATTAGTACGAAGGGTGGTGAATGACAGGAGGTGATTATTCTATCAGTGGTGCTTTCATTTGTTTTATGTGACATTGTTTCTATTGAGACCATTTACAATCTTCCCTCCTTCTCCTAACCATCTTAGGAAATAGAAAAAAAAGAAGGGCAGATATGTGTATACACAGAACCATGGGTATACACAGAACCATGGGTATACACAGAACCATGGGGCCCTGATCTTTGGGTTGTTGTATTTTTTTATCATTTCATTACATCCTATGTAAATGTAAACATTCTTCAAAGTTCTGCTAGAGCTAAATACAATATTTGCACTTAAAAGCAAAATTGATATCGTATAGGGATGTAGTATTCCTTGAAGGGTAGGTAGAGTAAACAGACACACACCAACGGAGCCTTTTGGAAGTTGAATATCTGACTAGTTGAATAACAACTCTTGCTAGATCTCAATCGTACCAGTGACAAAAATTACATGCTATATGTGAATTATTATATTTTGAGCTGTTATTCTGTGATACTAAACTGTGATATGCTTAAAATATTAAATAGTGGCTTTCTTGTTGAGAATGGGAAGTGTGATGTAATTAAGTAAATCTGATTTAAAAATCACACTATATTGTGCAGGAAGAGATTACTCTAAGCTAATGCTTAAGGTAAGACATGTGTTTAAAAAAACTGAATGAAAAATCTTGTGTTGCTGATGGAGGATTTATCCTGACCCATTCCATAGCAAGGACAACCATAGACCTGTGTGTCTCAGAGATGTCGGGAAGAGCAATTCTTAGGTTTCTATTTTCCCTGAGTATTAGAAATGGACATGGAATGCCAATCAGCCTTTTCCACAGGGGAAACTGTGATGAGTCAAAATACTTCAGTAGATAGGAAGGCTAGATACACTGGTCATCAAGTGGATGGCTGCTTTCATCATTACATATTAGAATCTGATACATCTGACTGATTGAAAATTCATATAAAATGGGCAACAATTCAGAGATGTTACCTTAAAAAATTTCATTTTTATAGCCATGTATTTTCTGGGTGTACTGTGAATTATAAACTCATTACTTAAGGTGACATTCAAAACGTAAAAGACCCATATTGATTGCTAAAAGAATGCCTTTTCCCCATACTTAAAGCCCCCAAATCTATAATGTTGTCTTCAATATAATAGTTGATAAGTGGTTCCTAAATGAATGAATGAATAAATTTCATTAAATCATTCCTCAACTCACAGTATTTTCATTCCATATTGATCCCAGTAGCTAATACTTTAGACATGGAAAAATGTAATAAGCCAAGAGGAAGAATAATCTGTTTACCACTTATCAAAGTGACTGGGGGCAATGTCTGAGAGTTAATCTTTAATTTTGAATTTTATTTCTTTAAGCTACGACAGCTCTGGACTTGGAGGTGACACTCAACATAAAATTGGACACACTAAATCTAATAAAAGCAAGAATCAGAAACTGCCATGAACTCATTGGCACAGGAGACAACTTTCTGAACAGAACATCAATAGCTCACTCACTAAGTTCAACAATTAATAAATGGTACCTCGTGAAACTGAAAAGCTTCTGTAAGACAAAGGTCATTGTCAATGGGATAAAACTGCAGCTGACAGAATGAGAATGTGTCTTCACTAACTCTACATCCAATAGAGTATTAATATCTGAAATATATAAACTTGTGAAATTAGACACACACACACACACACACACACACACACACACACACACACACACACAAACCAAATAACCCAATTAAAAAATAGGGCACAGAGCAAAACATAGGATTCTCAACAGAGGAAACTCTAATGGCCAAGAAACACTTAAAGAAATGTTCATTTCCTTAATCATCCAGGAAATGCAAATCAATATAACTCTGAGATTCTATCTTACATGCTTAGCTAAGATAAAAATATCAAGTGACAGGACACATAAGCAAGGATGTGGACCGAGAGAAACACTCCTCCATTGCTGGTGGGAATGCAAACTTATACAGTTAATTTGGAAATCAATTTGGTGGTTTCTTAGAAAATTGCCACTATCTCTACTCTAACACCCAGCTTTATCACCCCTGGGCATATTCTCAAAAGATGTTCTACCATACCACAAGGATCAGCTAACTTCATAACAGCTTTTTTTAAAAGTAGAAATTGGAAACAACCTAGATGTCCCTCAACCTAAGACTAGATGAAGAAAATGTGGTACATTTACACAATGGAATACTACTTAGCAATTACAAATAAAGATTACATGAAATTTGCAGGCAAATGGATGGAACTAGAATATACCTTCTAGAGTGAAGTAACCCAGACTCAGAAAGACATGCACAGTATGTGCTTATAAGCGAATATAAGCTATTAAACACAGGATTACTATGCTAATATCCACAGACCCCAAGAATCTAAATAACAAAATCCAAGGAAGGACATTTGAAACTCACTCAGGTGGGGAAATAAAATCGACATCTGAGATGGATGGAGGAGGGATCTGCATCAAAGAAGTGGGGAGGAGAATGGAGCTGGAGTTCAGGAGTCAGAAGTCAAGGAAGGAGAGGGCTGAGAGAGAATGTTAATCTGTGGGGGCTCATATCTGGGATGATGTGGACACTAGGACCGGGGAGGCTCTCAGGATTCTATGGGGTGAGCCTAGATGAGACTCCTAGCAGCTGGGGACACAGAGACAGAAGTGGCCACCCTCAGTAGCCAGGCAGAACTTCTTGGGAAGAGAGGGGGGCACCAATCCACCCACAGAACTTAGACCCAAAATTTGTCATGCCTACAAGATGGACAACAGGTATAAAGATAGCACAGAGACTGAGGGAATATCCAACTGATTACCAATCTAACTGGAGACCTGTCCCATGTAAAAGAGCTCATCTCTGACACTATTAAAGATACTGTGTTCTGGTTGCAGACGGTCTCCTGAGAGGCTTCATCCAGCAGTGTATGAAAGTAGATGAAGAGACCCACAAGGATGCATTAGGTTGAGCTCTGGGAGTCATGTGGAAGAGTTGGGGGAAGGATTGAGGGAGCCACAGGGGTCAAGAACACAAGAGCAACTGAGTCAATTAATCTGGGCCCATGGATGCTCACAGAAACTGAACCAGCAACTAAAGACCATGCAGGGGATGGACCTAGGCAGTCTACACATTTGTAGCAGAAGTGCAGCTGAGTCTTCACGGAGGTCCCCTAACAATTGGGCAGGAAATAACTCTGACTCTGTTTCCTGCCATTGGATCCTACTCCCCAAGTTTTACAGCCTTGTCAGTCCAAAATGGAAGAGGGTGTCCTTAGTCCTGCTGTTCTATGACTGGACGTGCCAAAGTGGGTTGGTATCCATGGCAGACTTCTACATCTCTGAGAAAGTGGGGAGGGCTTACTGGAGGAAGGGAAGAAGGGGGAGTTGCCATCAGGTTGTAAAATGAATGAATAAATATAAAAGTGGAGACAAATTTAAGAGTTTGCATACCTTGGTCTCTACTCTGCCATCTTTTACTTTAATGAAATTTGTGTTGTTGTCACCTCATCTTCAATTAGAAAGAAAGTAAATGAGAACTTGATTAAACTGTTCTAATACAAAAGATGGAGAGTCTTATCAATTTTAAAGCTTAATGCCCTTTTCAGGTAATTATGAATGCTCTGTGTTGAATAATCCATCTGGAAGACTAAGGAAGTGTATGGATAGATCTGCTGTGTATGGGACATCTTTGCATTTTTCTAGGATATGTTTTTCAGCCTGTATGCTCTGCATGTGTGTCATACAAATAAATGACAGAATCACTGGGTTCTTTCTCTTGGTATCTAAAAAGTGTTAAAACACCTCTCCTGTGAAGCACTGATTCTGATTATGAAGGAGCATCTAGAGTTATTGGTATGTTAATTGAACGTGGTTTGGGGAAAAGTGTCATCTGTCTTACAGCATTCATTTGCATATTAATAGCCAAACTTTGTTCAGTGGAGACACACTCTGATTAAAGCACTAATGTAAGAACTTGCTTAGAGACGATAGGATCTAAATTTGTGAACTGAATCATCTTAATTTCTAATGTGAAAGACTCAGACAAACTGTTTTCATAAAACAGCAAAGAATGGGGTGCCAGGAAGATGAATCAGCTGAAAGGAACATCGCCTGCTTTTTCCAAATATCTGGAGTTTGTTTCCAGCACCCACATGGTGCCTCAGAACCATTTATAACTCTAGCTCCACCCGGTCTTACACCTGCTTTAGACCTTTATAGACACTAACTAGAAGTGGACATGATACAAATAAATGCCAGCAAAACTCTCATCCACATGACATAAATAAATTTTTAAGAACTATGAAGGAACAGATTGGAATAACTAATATAGGGTCTACCCTTACTAGAGAGTAAAGCAGGCAGTGAACTTGTACCTCATACTAAAACGTTTTGGTTGTATTGAGAAAAATTCTTTCCCATCATAACATACAGCTTTATGCTGTCAGAAGAGCTATCCAGTGTTCTTGAAAAGACAGCGAGAACTTTTATCCAAGAGATTTGCATAAGGCTTGAGAATTCTGGAGCAATTCCTCCTGTGACTATGGAGACTCATATTAATTATGCAAAGCAGGTAGACATTGACGCCACTCCATCTGTCCCTAAGGACTCCCAACTGATGCTAGTCTAGATTCTTTATCAGAGGGGACTTTCTGAGTACAGACAGCCACATTTCTTAATGAAGAAATATGAGTCTGTGAAAATTGTATAGTCCGTATTAAAATCTTCTTCAAATGTATTTTGAAAGCTATTTCCTAAATAAAGTTCACGTTTAAGAGATCTCATTATGCAATCCAGCTCCTTCAGGCTTCTCTAAGTAATCGTGTGATTTCTTTGGTTGAATACATACTCAACACATGAAAATTACAATATGTTTAGCTACAATATGGTTTTGTAATTTATATATTGTTACATTCCCTATAATTTAGCAAACATTAACCATTGAATTTGCCTCTGCCCTCTCTCTCTCTCTCTCTCTCTCTCTCTCTCTCTCTCTCTCTCTCNCTCTCTCTCTCTCTCTCTCTCTCTCTCTCTCTCTCTCCCTCTCCCTCCCTCCCCCTTTAGAGTCTCATATAGCCCAAGCTGACCTTGAGACTATTATGTAACTAATGGTGCTCTTGAATTGACTCATCTGCTCATATTTCCCAAGGGCTGGGGTTACATTTGTGCACCATTCTGGACAGTATTGTTTTACTTTTTCTTGATTCTTTGAAATTTTCATATAGGTAGACAATGGATTTTGAACTTGGGTTCTTTTGACTGCCCTTTCGCTTTTTCACCACCTTCCTCCCTGATTCAAACATTCCTTTCCATCAAGTCCACAACATTTTTTGAGGTCTGTTGTTCTTTGTTTTGTGAAATTTAATCCCTTATATTAATTATTTCTTATTCTGTCTTCTTCTTTCTCTTCCTACTATATCTCTTTCTTTGCATCTTTCTTTCATTCCTTCCTTCTTTCTTTTTTCTTTTTCTTTTTTCTTGTTCTTCCTCCTCTTCCTCCTCCTTCTTCTTGTTCTTGTTCTTGTTCTTGTTCTTGTTCTTGTTCTTCTTCTTCTTCTTCTTCTTCTTCTTCTTCTTCTTCTTATTATTATTATTATTATTATTATTATTATTATTATTTCATTCTACAGCCCAAGCTAGTCTAGACTACAATGAGTAGCTCAATGTGACTTCAAGCACATTACAATCTTCCAGGCCCAGACATCTAGTGGTAGGGTTTGAGGCATTTCTACCACATAAAACTGGAAACAGACTGAATATCCAGTGTGACCTGCTGATGAGCATGCTTGGGTGGGGGTTTATTAAGTTGTTATCTCTAATTTAGATTCTTCTTTTCAAATTACTTTTCATTCAGAACAGAAATAAACAAGAAGTAGAAATTTATTTCTTTTTTCATTTATTCCAACTGATACTTACTAACCAGAAAGATACTTATAAGCAACAAAGTGGTATGTTGCTCTACTATTTTACATATTTTCTATTTCATTTTACTAACTTTCATTGATAGGAGTTTACCAAGTAAATAGCAAAGTTGAAACAATACAGAGAAAATCAGAGAAACCTTTAAGGACATTGTTAAAATTCTAAAATAAGTAGGACAGGCATAGACAATATATGAAAATTAGTCATATTACTTTATACTTAGAAATAATATAATTAGAAATAATTCCAAATCCTTTATGGGCAGATATATGGAAAAGCTTCAGAGATACTGACATGGACAGGTACTCTAAAATTCATGTGTTGGGAATTCAAACCCTGAATGTATATCATAATTAGCCTTGGGGGAAATTAAGATGCCATGAGATCCTGAACCAGAGCCCAGCATTGGTATTATTGGATTTATTAGAGGAATAAAAGGTATTGCAGCACATCAGGTCCATGAGCACCCCCCAAAAAAAACCCACTTTATAAATTACAGTTTCTCAGATATTTTGTTATAGTAAAAAAAAAAAAATGAACTGAGAATAATACCTACATATAATAAAGTGTCCTTTCCTCCTCCATCTCCAGACATGTTAATATTTCTATTTTTTTCCTATGTTGGTAAATAAAGCCACGTAGTAGCTTCCTGTTATTTAGTCAAGCAACTGGTTATCAGCCTTGTGATTTCTTTCCCATTCAATCTTTAATCTCCCTGGGATAAAGCTGTATCCATCATGCATCCACGACATTTCTTGAATTCTTCCCCTTCTATCCTTATTGCAAGCAGTTTGTTCAATGCCATTCTTACCCTGGTAGATATCCATAAATGCTTCTTGTCAGGAGACGATCGTATTCTAAACCATCCTTTGCCTTCTTGTAACAATCACCTTCATAAAGCCCAAACACAGTCATGGTATTTTATCTGCTGAAAATCCTGCACAGATTTCTTTACTTTCAGATTGACGTTCTCAATGGGTCATGAAAGGTTTAATAACTGATATAAGGATGCTTTCTATAAAAGTCTAATCTACTAGACGTTGATCTCTGTTGCGCATGGCTATACTTCTTGATATTTTTACTATAGGGCTCCTGTTTTCCTCTCACGCCAACCCTCCACAGCTGGTTTTTATTTTACCTAAACACATTTTGTGATTTCGGTCTTAAGTAACACAACATTTCTTTTTACCTTTTCAGGTTTTGGAAACACAGCTTCTCTGATACTTTTTGCTGTCCTGGCACTCTCTCTGTCGACCAAGTTAGCCTTGAACTCAAAGGCATCCATTTGCATCTGCCTCCTGAGTGTTGGCATGAAAGTTTATACCACCATTATCAGGCCTCACCACCTTTTTCTACACATAATTGTTATGCTTCTGGATCCTATACACCTTCCTTTACCTCTGGCATAACCACAGCTTTGCTTTGTTCCAGAACTTATGTTGAATCTCACTTGTTTCCCAAAAGGTTCTTGAAGCCTCTAGTTCTTACCCGTTTCTATTACTGTCTTGTACAGTATAACTCAATCAATGCACAATGAAATGTATTTGCTATATTAATAACTGAAAGGATTCAAACAGATCTACCAAGTTAACTTTGAACTTCTTGATTTTTGTTAGGAAGCTTTTACACCAATGTAAGTAAACACATGTGCCATATATCTGTATGGTTAGCTGCAAACAATGTTTTACATAGTGCTTTACATATAAGGAAATCATTTTTCATACACAAGCCTTAAAAACATCCTTCTGGATAAAACATATGACCTTTGAAGTATCTTTGTGTGTATATGTGTAAATTTGTATTTCTCTCTCTCTCTCTCTCTCTCTCTATATATATATATATATATATATATATATATATATATATATATATAT
>NC_034598.1:62436861-62439590 GCF_900095145.1 Mus pahari
TATATATATATATATATATATATATATATATATATATATATATATATGTGTGTGTGTGTGTGTGTGTGTGTTTTCCGTATGTTGGCCAGTGTTTCTGTGTTTCTATAAATAAGTTCTGCTACATTTGTATATATATATTTCAATGTTGGTGTATGTGTGTGTGCATCTGTGCTTGTATATATTTGTGTACCCTAGTGTAGTGACCAAAGATTAATTCCAAGTGTTGTTCCTTTGCCTTTTAAACACAGAGTCTCTTCATTGTCCTGGAGATCTCTAATTAGCTTAGTCTGGTTGGTCAGTGACCCCCAGGGTCTTTCTGTCTCTACTCTTTAGTGGTCAGATTATAATCTAGAATCCCACTGTAACTATGCCTATATGGAAGTATTGGCGATCAAGCTTATGTCTCCTTGCATATGTAATAGTACTTTGTAAATTTATCAATCTCTCAGATCTTTACAAGTTACTTTGACCTATTATATTACTTGTTCATAATTAGTATTCAAATCTGTTTTGAAAGTTACATCCCACATCTGTTGGGGCTTTGTGTTTCCTAGCTCCTAAGAGCCACAGTTGCTCTTGCTCTTACCGTCTTCTGATACACTGTTGGCCATAAATAGCTTTACCCTTTTTCATCCCACCTACCTTCAATAATCCAATGTTTGAAATGTTACTTTGGAAATATTTCTAAAATAGAAATTTACTCATGCCTTTTAAGAGTCACCACAGTCTCCAACTACCCATAGAAGAGTCACAATTTATTAAACTTCTCAAAGAAAATTAGATTAAAATTGTTTGGGACCATGCTTTTTATTTTTAAAACTAAATCTATGTCATCTTTCTGTCTGTCAAAAAACTCAGTCATGTTCTTAATTCCATTAGTAATAAACAATATTTCAGTTCTTTTGCCACTTGAATAAAAGTGAACAGTGTGGCCTTTCCTTTGGTAATGTAATAGATTTCTTTTTAAGATGTTCGAGATTTTGCTTACAGTAATGATACAATATAAACAACTACAATTCTATGGTTGTTACTTGAATGATATAATATATAGAGCTATATTATTGTTAATCATACACATACTTATAATTGAGCCATGATATCAACATTGCTACATATAAGTATCTTGCAAAATCACATGCTTTGTACTCTCATTTTTTTCTACAAAATTGAAACTTTCTCAGTGGAATGGTAATAATTAGACATATAACATAACACAATAAATATTGCCACAAGTTAGCTACAAAACAGGCTGTAGCACTCTGTTTTAGTCTTTATGTCTGTATATGATAGCTTTTTTTTTTTTTTTTNGAGANAGGGTTTCTCTGTATAGCCCTGGCTGTCCTGGAACTCACTTTGTAGACCAGGCTAGCCTTGAACTCAGAAATCCGCCTGCCTCTGCCTCTGCCTCCCGAGTGCTGGGATTAAAGGCATACGCCACCACGCCTGGCTCATGATAGCTATTTTGAATAGTAAATAAATAATTTCTGTGTAAGATTTACTATATTAGACTCCTGACTGCAAGCATACTGACGCAAGCATCAGTAACAGTGTCAGGGCCCTAGGCCTTCCCTTGAGCTGGATCCCAATTTGGGTCAGTCAATGGACCTTCTTTCATATTCTTCTGAGAAGCCCAACAAGCAGTTGAAAGAGTCAGATGCAGATACTAGCGCCCAACCAATGGACAGAAGCTGGGGACCACTGTGATTGAATTAGGGAAAATTTGGTAAAAGCTGTAGAGGAGAGCGGCCCCATGGGAAGACTAGCAGTCTCAACTGACCTGAACTCCTGAGATTTCTCAGATACTGAACCACCAACCCGGCAGCATACACCAAATGATTTGAGGCCCCTGACATATACACAGCAGAGGACTGCCAGATCTGGTCTCAGTGAGAAAAGATGCACCTATCCCTTTAGAAAGAAACTTGAGGCCCCAGGGAGTGGGGAGGCCTAGTGGAGTGGGGTTAGAGGATGGGGACCTCCTCTTGGAGAAGGGAGGGTAGGGAGTGTGGACGTATAGGATGGGGAACAGACAGGGGGCAGACCAGGAGGTGGATGAGTCTGGACTTTTAAAGAATACAAATAAAGGAATTTAATAAAAAAATTATTTACTATATTATTGGATATTTTATGTGCTTAAGAAAACTAGCCAATTTAGATCCTATTGTTATTACTATTGTAAGATGGTGAACGTTTTCATTAATATGAATTGCCTTGCACTCACATTTGACCAATTTTGGCTGACATTAACTCTGTCTTACAACTTCGAGGACTTCCAAACTTTAAGTAATAATAATTAATATCTTTGCTCTGTAGCCTCCAGGCTTCTCCTTACATCCTCTATTTGTTAAATATTGTCTTCTCTTTTATAAAAGTATTCCTCTGAGTAATTAAAAACATATATTGCTTTTATTATTATTAGGGAGGGGTATTTAGTCCAAATAATGTGCAAATGGACTATTTTCTTATGTGAATGAAATTCACCCTGAATGGTACATATCTCCATTGTACATTGTCAGTAACTTAAAAAAAGATAAACCCTTGTTATCCTTGGTTTATTGGGAAATTTATTGAATATAACTACCTTTGGACCTAAAGGAAAAACGACAATATACTATTCAAGTGTATGTAATTGTATTAGTCAGGGTTCTCTAGAGTCACAGAACTTGCAGATAGTCTCTATATAGTAAAGGAATTTATTGATGACTTACAGTCTGCAGTCCAAATCCCAA
>NC_034598.1:62442075-62451965 GCF_900095145.1 Mus pahari
GAGATCTCCCTGTCTTAATCTTCTGGATTCAATCACCACTGTGTCTCAAGATCTCCATACCAAGATCCAGATCAGAAACTTCTATATCCCAGTCTCCAGATTAGGTCCACTGGTGAGCCTTCCAATTCTGGATTGTAGTTCATTTCAAATATAGTCAAGTTGACAACCAGGAATAGCCACTACAGTAATAAAATGTTTTTAAAATTTACTTTACCCTCTGATATTTCAAGTGTTATGGTTCAAGAAACTTAAACATTGTCACAAGTACATGGTTTTTACTTACAGATGCATTACTGCAGACTCAAAACTACAATCAAATTATGAATAACAGCTATGATTTTTAGAACCCAAGAATGAAAACGAAAATAGTATAATATTTACCTGTCCTCAGAGTATATTTAGTCTGCTTAAACCATGCTGGTGAGGATTTCAACAAGTAATAATTGACTATATTTTAAAGCTGGAGGCAAAGCCCAAGGTACTAACTCAGGTAGGTCATTAACATCCTGGTAAAAATGCACATAGGATGTATTATGGCTTTCTATTTGTGCACTTTATAGATTATATCCATTTCTAAAGATGTTAAAACTGCTAGGTTAAATAAAATATTTTTGGCATAACTTGATAACAGACTAATATTACCTTGCAAATTGACCATTTTAAACTCTGTTATTCTTTTATATTTCACATTTCTTTTTACTACCCACCTTATTTCTTCAATAATAATGAATAGTTACAGCACTTCTCTACCTTGGTTTTTATATGTTATATTATTTTTGAGGCAACAATACACTATAGGGTTTATTCAAAGTTTATAAATTTATATACCTGACAGATGCTTACTAAATGTTTATTGAGGATGGCATTACTAATAATGTGCTTGGTATCTTAGCTCTCATACCAATACACTAAACATTTTAAAGATTTGGATATCTGCATTTTAGCTTTTAAAATATTATGTGTAAATGACCATATATTAAAGTTATTTAAAAAAATATTCCCCCTCGTTCCTCTTCATCCTTTTTTGTTCTCTTGAACAGGACTATTTCACATACTCATCTTTAATAAATCTTGCAAGATATTTAAATTCTTATACAGTCTTCCTTCTGTGCCTTGTTGCTTTCCTTCTGTTTACATGAAATCAAGCCTTTGCTCATTTGAAGTCTCTATCTTCCACTCATTCTAACACCTGTGCTCCCCAGTAAAATCTGCTCAGTATCTACAAGACTTTCGGTTTTCCTCAGGAACGTCACTAACAGGCTTAATTTTTCTCTAAAGTGTCATAAGCATACATATTTTCAGAACTAGTTATGTCCTCTAAATATATGAGGTGGTATGTATCATTAAAATGGAGTGATGGGACTTAAGAGAATATATTTAGACAGAAACTCAAATGCTAAAACTCACACAACTTTGTGCTTGCACCTCAGGCTGATATTCTTTAAAATTTGCCCACGTGATTGGAATCAGCTCCTCAGTACGGTCTCCCAGGCTGATCTGCCCTCTGTTCAGTTCACTTTTCTTGTGCAAAGATCTAGTTGAACTGAACCACTTAATTACGTCCACTCTTCGTTATCTCTGTAAAAATGGATGCATTTTCACATAAAGGTTTTGTCTGAATTTTGTTCTGAGTTACTACTTTCAGATCTTTTGTTAATTAGGATATGTCTCATTTTAAAGTCATTGTATAAGTGTGGCTTTGAGATGTCTTCCTTGAATTCACGTAAGGGATTACAAGCCATGATTCCATAGCAATCATAGAATTCAATGCAATAAATATAATTATTTATTTATCCTATAATTACATATTTTTCTGGGCCAGAGTGTTTGTCTATAATCTTAAAATGGCAAATTTTCATCTTTTACCTAGACATTGACATGAGTTTCCTTGTATTAATTTTTAATTGCTTCTTGTAATAGAGTCTTGTCTTGGATAATGAGATGAGAAAGGTAAGTACAATGTCATCAGAAATCCTGATTCTTTCATTTTTAGTTAGCTTTTGTTAACATATATACCACACAGAGGTTACTAAAAATAGCTGCCACACTTCCACATCTGAGCAACATGCAGGGAAGAACTAGAGAAACAGCATGTAAAAGAGTGCACACTACAAGAATTGATTCTATTTATGATCTTTTTTCATGAAAAAAAAATTTGTTGTTCGTAATTATATAAAATTGGACAAAAACGCATTCTATGATCTTTATGTTTTCTAAATAGAACTGAAAATACTAAAGCTCTAGTGGATTATTCTCACTCTAATGAGCACTGCTCTTTGTTAGGGAGGAAGCAAAAAAAAAAAAAAAAAGACTGCTTTCATACAGGTCTCTTTGTCCTGATGATTTCATGGCTCTTTGTCCTCTGTACAGTATAGGACTTTTCCATAGGATAAAGCTGAATACACTTCTGTAGATAAATTGACTCATCAGGAGAGAAAAACCTAGAAAAAGAACTCAGAACACAAAAAGAAAATGCATATGATCATTTTCTCAAGTAATTCACTGAGTGTTTATAGATGCATAAGATCAGCTTTTGAGAACACCAGCAATAAAAATGTATTCCGCAGTCCCAGATAGGTTCATCTTAGGTATTTCTTCCAACAGTTTCATCACAGCTTGTTTTTTTGTTTGTTTGTTTGTTTGTTTTTTCTGGCTTCTAATTAAGTTGATGATCACATTTCTCAGTATTATTTAATTTGCTCCTTATTAGATGGTCATAATAGGTCAATACCACATCTCACTCCAATAATATTTGTCCTTCAGAGATTTTTTTCCATTAACTTGTTTATTTATTCACTTTACATTCCTGTTTCTGTCCCCTGTCTCTCACTCCCCTTCTCCTCTGAGAGGGTGGAAACCCTCTCTTGGTATCCTCTTACCCTGGCACATGAACTCTCCTTGGGGTTAGTTATATCCTCTCCTACTAAGGACAGACGAGGCAGCCCAGCGAGGGGAAAGGATTTCTCAGACAGACAACAGCTTTCGGGACATCCCCCACTCCAACTGCTGGAGGACTCGAAGACAGAGCTGCACATCTGCTTCATATGTACAGGGGCTTAGGTGCTGCCTGTGTAATGTCTTTGGTTGGTGGCTCAGTCTCTGAAAAACCCCCAGGGTCTAGGCTAGTTGATTCTATTGGTCTTCCTGTGGAGTTCATATCCCCTTCAGGACCCTCTATCATTCCCACAATTCTTCAGTAAAAGTCCCCAAGCTCTGTTCAATATGCGGCTGTGGCTCTCTTTATCTGTTTCAATGAGTTCATGAATGGAGCTTCTTAGAAGACAGTTCTGATAGGCCCCTGTCTGCAGTCATTAAGAGTATCATTAATAGTGTCAGGAACTGGTGCTTGTCCGTTCAATGGATCTCAAGTTGGGTGTCAACAGCCCTGCTGGCAGGCAGATAGAGCTATGGGTCACACCTTACAAAGATATTTGATTAGATTTAAGATACACTTTGCTGGAATGGTAAGTGCCAATGTGTGGTTCTGTAAGCCTGGCTAACAACACAAGCCAGGTATAAGTATTCCACCAGAGAACTTTTCTGATAACTAAATTGGCATGACAACAAGCTATGCTTTAAATACCAACAAGCAAAAACATCTCTAAGTCTTAATCAGAGAAGACTTTCCTACTTATATACAGTAGCAAATGAAAAAATACATGGACTCCCAAGATGCAGAGATGGGATCAAATCATGGGATCAAATCACTTACACTGCCCATTCCCAAGGCTCAGGAAGTAGTGTGTGAGAGAACCAGCATGTATATAAAAGCAATTAGAAATTTGAAGGGCTATGAAACTCCATTTGCTAGATTCTGTATAATTCTCAAATAACAAGTGTAGTTAACTTGTATTAGACCCCTACACAACCAATTCTATCAATAATCAGTAAAGGGGATAGACTTAGGGTTTATAGGGTCCTGCAATTTATCTCTGAATTATTGTCTATTAATGTATTCTGGGAGGGGCTAGAATCAGTGTGTTTAAATGTATACTCACAGATGAGCCCATCGGGCTGTGGAATATAGCTACAAATTCACAGTCACACAGATAGTCCTGGTTAATTTCAAGTAAGTATATCAAGACATGTATGATACTGGGCAGTGGTGGCTCATGCCTTTCATCCAAGCACTCAGGAGGCAGAGGCAGAGGCAGGCAGATTTCTGTAGTCTACAGAGTAAGTTCCAGGATAATCATGGATGCACAGAGAAACAGTCTTGAAAAGATGGAAACGCTAAACAAAGCAAAACAAAACAGAATAAAAAGATATGTGTATCAAACAAATAAAGATGAGGGAGAAATATTTGGGGAAAGAAAGAAAGGTGAATGTGGATTGTAGGCAGGACATGGGGAGAAGGGGCAGGACTCCTGGCATATATACTGAAAATTTCAAAGTGAAAATTTTAAATGAAACACTTCAAAAAGGTAGTCTGGTCCAGCCATCAGTGATCAGAAGTTCACTCCTGTAATGTTTTTTCACATGCCCAGCCTTTACCTTGCCACTTTTCATATTATAAGATGGGGATTACACTGAAATTCTACAATTCTACATAGGAATTCCATCCAATGCAATGCATCTAGAGTCCATATGAGGGATCTTTCCAGAGAAAACTGGACGCCATATCAAATGAGGTAGACAGAGTGGCCTCAAAGCCAGGGCCACTTTCTTTCACTCCTTGAGCTCAGATGACTATCTTTATATTGATATGATGGCACTTGTATTGTATTTTACAGATCTGACAGTTTTGACTGTCTTTTCTTTAAAAAGAGAAAATGTTTTGCTAAGTAACACTTACAGTGACCATTTTGAGGATTTTGCATTTGTGTTTCTTTTCCATTCTCCTCGCCTTGCTTTCATTTTGTCACTTTAAGATGTACACATGTATTCCCCAGCACTGAACAGGTGACATAAGATCTTCTCTCTCTTTACTGTGCTGCTAAAAAGTCTCTGAAAGTGTGAGTGCCATTTAATATTGTCACCCTATCTACTGCTGGGTGTCAGATCTCTTTCTATTTTTAATAGGGGCAGAAAAATAACAGGGCATTCTTGGGACAATTATATATTTGTGGGACAGTTAGGCAATATCCCAAGGCTGTGACACCCTCCCCCCATTAGTGCACTGTCCATAGAAGTGGACAATAAAAACCTATCTTTCTGAGGTGTTTTCATTTTGATAGCTCCATATATTCTCTTACATTCCAGGTAGTACTTACATTCTCTCATGACAGGCACTCTCAGCTGTAATAATAAATGTCATTTTTTATTGGGCAAATAGTTTTCATCACTGCCAACATTGATTCTCTCTGATAACATAGAGCTGCACAATATCAGATATTTGTGATTGGAAGGTGGGGTATAAATACAACTGTTTGGCCCCATGTGACTCCCTTCTAAAGAAAATAAAGATTAAATATAAGAGGATATAGGAATGAATGAAAACTTCAAGGACAATGTGACTGTAAGATATTCTCAATGTTGAATTAAATTCAAAAGTAGAATCATTTAAGATATCTCTCATTTTAGTTCAGGACTGATGTAGCCTATGTCTATTAAGTATTCCAGCTGCAATGCAAGATACATTAGATCCTATACAGTCTACTCATCATCCACTTAAACTTCTATATAAAAGTCTTCTTTATTTTATATATTTTTTCAATTGTTTATTGTAACTAAATTGAATGTCAAAAAAAGAGTTTTTTATTTTATTTTTACAAATGTTCAATCTGATCCTAAAAAAAAATGGCATAATTCAGTAAGGACTTACTCATGTAGTGAGACTCTGCTATTGTTGGTAAAGACTACTCCATTTTTAACTAAACCATTACATTGTGAAAACATATAGCTAGCCAACATTATGGCATTTAAAGGTATAGTTCTATTTAAAGTCCAGTAGAGAATATTATCTGAGAGAATTTGCAAGTGCAATGTTCTTTCTTGGGACATGGAAGACATCTGTAACAAATGCATTCACTGGACAGCCACAACCATGTTTTATTTTTACTTATAATTTATCCACAACCTTTAAAGAAATGCCATTGAGCATCCTCATTGAGAGTGCTTAGTGGAAGTTCACTGGATACATTCCAAAGTCTAATTACTTGGCTTAATTGAAAAACTTTTAGATTTGTACTGGGTGTCATTTTTCTACTCTGCAGATAATAGGACACCTCCTCCCCAAACTAAGCACACCCCCACAATGAGTAACTGAGCTGTAACTCCCTTCTGCTTCTGATTACCAATGAAATAGAAAGAAAGAAAAAAAGCTCCTCAGATTCTCCCACGTGCAGTTCTGCCAACACAACACCTCAATCCTGGAAAGAAAAACAAAAACAAACAAACAAACAAACAAACAAAAACAACTGCTTTCAGGAATTAGAAATAACAAATTGTCAAGATGTCACAAATAAGTTAAGAAGATGCTTCTTGCATTTCAAAATATTTTAGCACTGTTTGTTAGGTCTGTACACAAGGTTAAAGTAAATTCTTTCTCTCTCTCTCTCTCTCTCTCTCTCTCTCTCTCTCTCTCTCTCTCTCTGTGTGTGTGTGTGTGTGTGTGTGTGTGTGTGTGTGTGTGTGTGTGTGTGTGTGTATGTATGTGTGTATGTGTGTGTGTGTATGTGTGTGTGTGCAGTACCGTCATTTAATATTTAATAGGAAATGTAATCAAAATAGAAGGTAGGAAATAAACTATCTGGGCATACACTACATTAACTTTGGTTTACATTCATAGTTTTCAATTTTAAAGTAATATAAACTGTTGTATAAGAAGGCAGGAATAAAGAAAACATGAATTTATATCTAATTAAATATACCTTACATTTGATAGAACTTAAATCAAACAAGAACCAAGTACCATGATACCCCAGTAATTGGTCAATTTCACAAGATCTTTTGTCTAGCTTTATGGTGATAAACATTACAGCATTTAGACTGTACAGCTAATGTGTTTGCATATGGATGGTGTGAAGTCAAGCCAATTAACATATCTTTACATACCAGATAAATAAATGATTTTTGACTAAACACACCTAGATACTTACGATCAATTCTCCTAGAATATTAAAGCCATACAACAAATCACTGTTAACCAGTATCACAGCGCTATAAATTATATCTCCAAAAATTCATTCACCTTGAATCTCTGAAATTCTGTCCACTTTACCAACACTCCCCCGGCCCCTTTTTCCAACTCTTTTAGACCTTGGCAACCACCTACCTTTTACTTTTTACAAAATTGACTTCCAGTACTACTAGGCCATGGTATGGTACCACCCATGGTAGGCTGGGTGTCACATCCTTAGTTAACACTGAAAAGTGTTTCTATAGTGACTCTAAATTTAGCCAAGTTTCTTCTTCACTTCTACTTAAAATTTTTGCTTAGGACAGTGACCTATGACATACTGTTACTTTATGCTTCTGACTGTACGGCCTGCTTTTGGATGCAGTTCACTGCTATTACCCTGATTCGTGAGCATATCATATTCCATACTGCTGTGCTGGCAAAAGACCCCAATTCAAACCTTTATGTGCACTTTCTCCGTCAATATAAGATCTGTAAGTCTATAGTATGTGCTTATTATACTTCAAACACAGCACAAGCAATAGTAATGAATGCTTATTTTCCTATTAGAAATCTTATTGCTCATAATAATATGCATATGGTATATAACATTTTATGAATCAGCAATGAGCCCAACAATTTTGCCTCCCTTGCAAACCCATTGTGCTAGCCATAAATAAGTGCCCATTACATTATGGGCAAGTGGAAGATACCAGATATTAAGGAGTCGAGAAATAGCTGAGCAAATAAGTGTACTTTCTGCTCTTTCAGAGGATATGAATGTATTCGGTTCCCAGCACCCATGTCAGGTGACTTACAAGTCCCTGGAACTCCAAGACGAGGATCTCTGTTGGCAAGCACACAGAGGTACCGCGTGTGTGTGTGTGCACATGCACACACATACACACACTCATTTAAAGAATACTAGAAATTTGTGAGGGAGCATATGAACTTAGCATGGAATACTAGAAAGCTAGGTGCAGGAAAGCAGAGGAACAAACAAAACATAACAAAAACAAAGACAACAACAACAAAACCTCTTCTTGCAAACCTCTTTCTAAATAGCCATGCTCCAGTTGTTCCTGCCTGGCTAAAGATGATCTTTCTTGCTGTACTGATGGATTTTTCATTCTATTCTAATTATAGTAAAAGCCATTGGATTGATTTGACTGTATCTGTAAAAAAAAGAAAAAGAAAAAGAAAATAAAAAGGAAATAAAAAAGAAAGAAAAAGAAAAAATATTAAACATTTTATTGTATTATCACTGGCAGAATCCATCTTAAATGTATCCTATAGAAATTTCCAAGTTACTGAAATGCAAAAATAATTTCAAAATATAGTTCTATCCTGCTAGTTGTATGGAATATTATTTGCTGTTGTTGTTTGGTTGGTATTCCATTCTTCCTGCTCTGTCCTAGGATCTGGAGTTGCCATCTAGAGACAAGGGAACTGGAGAGTCAGGGGCAGCAGGAGAGATAGCTTAGTTTTACAAGATAACTCCATCACCCAAATTGGATGCAGAAAATTCAAGTCAGCAGACAGAGGAGTTGAAGTATGTAGATACCAACCATCTCTCTAACCTCCCACATATGCTTTGATAATTATAGGGCTCTGACTCCTTTAATACACAGGGGTGTAGATAAAGGAGGTAAAGCACTTTTATAATATATAACATAGTAAAAGAATACAACATCTGCTGTAAGAGGTTATGTACTATAAAGTTAAATAAAATTACCTACTTTATTTTTAGTATCCTATACAGAATTTAGAAGGTGTTCCTTGAACCTATTTTAAAGATACCCACAGAGGGTTTCCACTGCAGTCATTGTCTTCAACTGGATGAGAATGGTATAGTCTTGTCTGTTATTCATTCTCTTACTATTTAAGTGCAATAAAAATAAAAAAGATATTTTCCTAAGTTGTCCATATTGGTTTATGAAAGTTGCCTCTCAGGGTTTTAGTGAAGAAAGTAACTGTGAGCTTGATGACGGTGATCGATACCCTAATCCATCTTGTGGAAAGCAGAGACAGGCAGATCTCTGAATTCTAAGACAGCGTGAGTTCTAGGTTAGCCAGGAACAGAGGGAAATCCACACACACACACACACACACACACACACACACACACACACACAAAATCTGTCACTCAATTCTAATCGGTTTTCACTCTTGACAGTCCTAAATACACCAAGACAAATCTCAGGATTCCTTAAGGCCATGGAATCTGCTTTTAGAAATAAGTCTGATGTATACTCAAGTCAGGGCGTTTTGTAGTTACAAATATCCGGAACAAATTAAGCGGGGAAGATTTTAATTATAATATATTACTTATCTAATATTCAAATGGAATTGAGCACTGTATTTTAACCTGTTAAGCATGGCAGGTATTCTACTTTTAGTGGTTGAGCTATACTACTACTTCTACTGAGCAGGGTAGATCCTTAACAATTGGGGATTAATAAAAAAATAGTTATTAGGTCGAAGAGATTCCAGAATCAAAGATGCCAATGCCATTTCGGGTGTAATTCTGTCTTGTGGTTGGAGTAGATTAGTTCCTATGAGCATGTATTGTTATAAAGCAAGCTCAGTGGATGAAGAGCTGCCTCCTTAAGGAGTACTTGCTAGAAGTTGGTGTCATGATGTTTGAATTTGTCAGCCACAAGAAATCTGATTCAAAGAAAAACATTGAGTGATATATATATATATATATATATATATATATATATATATATCATAAACACACAGACACACACACACAGACACACAGACACACAGACACACAGACACACACACACACACACACACACACATATATATATATATATATATA
>NC_034598.1:62451998-62454265 GCF_900095145.1 Mus pahari
AATTTAGACAAGAGCTAGAGATTCAAGCCTGAACAATAGCCTCTACAGGCAAGATACAGCAACCCTGGCCCCAAAAGGGGATATTGAATTTGTCCCTTACACTTTGCCAATTTCCACTGGTGCTACCCCACTGCACCAACAAGCTTTGTGACAGCCACTCTTTTGGACCCCTCATCAATTTTAAAGTTATGACTTGCAAATCTGACTTACTTAAGTAACACTTCATCTTGGCTCTCTGTGTACATTCCTGTGAAGGACAGTTATCTTTATGCCTGAAGAGTCTAATCTCAACAATAGTTGATATATTCATCTACTTGTTGAACATAAAGAAGCTTGATTCACAATTCTCAGAAAGTACACATAAGTGACCTTGGATGTAGTTGTGTACAATATAATCAACTATTATCAGGCTTCCACATTCCTGAGAGTCTTATTCCTCCACCCTTTTGCTGTTTTTTGGTGTGCCATATTTTGTTTTAGAAGTAAGCAAAGTTTCCATATAGTTCAGTTTACTGTACTATAACCTGAGAGGAATAGCTATGAGCATTTTGGTTTTGGCTCAGCCCTGGTTTGGTTCAGTTGTGTATCTTCAGCCTCGATTGGTTCTACCTGTGTATATATTATGGATGATATATATTATGGATGACACTGTGTTGCCTCCAACATTCTAGTGTTATGGGAGAAGCTAGTGTGAAAAACATAGCTTCAAACATAGAAAAGTAGGGTAGATTGAGCAAATAATACTGCAGTATTTCCATTCGTTTCAACTTGTTTTCCTGAGTACTGGGGAATTCTGTTGAGTCTGATTTTACTTCCTAATTATTGCACCTTTTGGAATACCATACAATTCTGGTCAATGATGTGGTTCATAGGGGATGATCTGGGTAGCATTGTACTAATGATTTCTTCCCTCCCCTGGAAGCTTGCAAAGCACATAATCATGTTAGAAGAGATAATCCGGTTTTCCGGGCATCTACCCCACCAGAGGAGAGGTGTCTGCCCAGGAGGGCTCACACTGCCTGAGCTGGTGAGGGAGACATCTTTGCTCCGGGTTGCACAGGCTCCAGTCTGAGCAAGTGAGAGTGTGGACTGTAGAAGCAACACAGCTTCTGGAACAGACCCTGTTTCAGGCTCCAGACATCTGGGCTGCTTCCCTGTCAGAGGAAAGGTATCCTATCTGCCTGGGAGGGCTCTCACTGCCTGAGCTGGTGAGGGAGCCAACTTTGCTCCAGGTCTCCCAAGCTCATGTCTGCACAGTTGAGAGTGCAGACTGCAGAAGCGACACAGCTTCTGGGACAGACCCTGTATCGGGCTCCAGACACCTGGGCACCTTCCCTACTAGAGGAGAGGATCTGTCTGCCAGAGCAGGTGAGAGAGACATATTGTGTCCAGGGTCCCTTGGAAATTAGTCTGTGCAGGTAAGTGTGCAAACTGCAGAGGCGACACATCTTCTGGGACAAGGACCCATTTCTGGCAAACATCTTCAGCCAGGAGGCAGGTCTGAACACCAGAACTCAGTGCACCTTCCCTGCAAGATGAGAGCTTGCCTGTGGAGAGTACTCTGACCATGGAGACTCAGGAGAGAGCTTGATTCCCAGGACTGTTGACAGAGGCTAACAGAATCACAGGAGGAACAAGCTTTAACCAGAGAGAACTATAACAACTAACACCAGAGATTACCAAATGGCGAAGGCAAACATAAGAATCTTACTAACAGAAATCAAGACCACTCACCATCATCAGAACCCAGCACTTCAACTTCAGCCAGTCCTGAATACCGCAACATACCCCCCCAAAAAAGACTCAGATTTAAAGACATATCTCATCATGATAGTAGAGGATTTTAAGAAGGGCATTAATAACTCACTTAAAGAAATACAGGAGAACACTGCTAAACAGGTAGAAAGCCTTAAAGATCAACAGGAAAACATTACTAAACAAGTAGAAGTCCTTAAAGAGGAAACACAAATATCCCTTAAAGCATTACAGGAAAACACAGCCAAACAGGTGTTGTAATTGAACAAAACCATCCAAGACTTGAAAAGGGATGTGGAAACAATAAAAAAAAAAAAAAAGTGAAACAACTCTGGAGATAGAAACCCTAGGAAAGAAATCAGGAACCATAGATGTGAGCATCAGCAACAGAATACAAAATATGGAAGAGAGAATCTCAGGTGCAGAAGATTCCATAGGGAACATGGACACAACAATCAAAGAAAATGCAAAATGCAAAAAGATCCTAATTCAAAACATCCAGGAAATCCAGG
>NC_034598.1:62454276-62455710 GCF_900095145.1 Mus pahari
CTAAACAAAGAATTCTCAACTGAGGAATACCGAATGGCTGAGAAACACCTGAAAAAAATTTCAACATCCTTAATCATCAGGGAAATTCAAATCAAAACAACTTTGAGATTCCATCTCACACCAGTCAGAATTGCTAAGATCAAAAATTCAGGTGACAGCAGATGCTGGAGAGGATGTGGAGAAGGAGGAATACTCCTCCATTGCTGATTGCTAGTTTGTACAACCACTATGGAAATCAGTCTGGCTGATCCTCAGAAAACTGGACATAGTACTACTGGAAGATCCAGCAATACCTCTTCTGGGCATATACCCAGAAGATCTTCCAACTAGTAATAAGGACACATGCTTCACGATGTTCATAGCAGCCTTATTTATAAGCCGGAAGCTGGAAAGAACCCAGATGTCCCTCAGTAGAGGATTAGATACAGAAAATGTGGTACATTTACACAATGGAGTACTACTTAGCTATTAAAAACAATAAATTTATGAAATTCTTGGTCAAATGGATGTATCTGCAGGATATCATCGTTAGTGAGGTAACCCAATCACAAAAGAAGTCACTAGATATGCACTCACTGATAAGTGGATATTAGTCCAGAAACTTAGAATAATACCCAAGATACAATTTTCAAAACATAAGAAATCCAAGAAAAAGAAAGACGAACGTGTGGATAATTCATTCCTCCTTAGAATAGTGCACAAAATACCCATGAAATAGTTACAGAGACAAAATTTGGAGCTAAGATGAAATGATGGACTATCCAGAGACTACCCCACCCCGGGATCCATCCCATCATCAGCCACCAAACCCAGACACTATTGCACATGCCAACAAGATGTTGCTGAAGGGATCCTGATATCATGGTCTCTTGTGAGGCTATGCCAGTGCCTGGCAAACACAGAAGCGGATGCTCACAGTCAGCTATTGGATGGAACACAGAGTCCCCAATGGAGGATGTAGAGAAAGTACCCAAAGAGCTGAAGGTGTCTGCAACCCTATAGGTAGAACAACAATATAAACTAACCAGTACCCCAGAGCTTATGTCTCAAGCTGCATATGTAGCAGAAGATGGCCTATTCGGCCATCATTGGGAAGAGAGGTCCCTTGGTCTTGCAAACTATATATGCCTCGGTACATGGGAATGCCAGGGCCATGAAGTGGGAGTTGGTGGGTAGGGGAGCAGGGGCCTGGGGAGGGTATAGCATTTGAAATGTAAATAAAGAAAATATCTAATAAAAAGCAAACAAAAAAATGGTCCTCAGGGAGTTGCTTATAAGTCATTACTTGACAGCCTGATTGATAAGAGTGTGGTTTCTTTAAATTATAGGGACTTAACTTCCTTTTCTGCATGATCAATGACAATTGCCCATGCTATGTTGGGTGTCCCTTGAACATTCCTGACCAAGAAATTAAAGGAAGATTCCTATGCCTGA
>NC_034598.1:62458675-62480015 GCF_900095145.1 Mus pahari
CCTTTTCTGCATGATCAATGACAATTGCCCATGCTATGTTGGGTGTCCCTTGAACATTCCTGACCAAGAAATTAAAGGAAGATTCCTATGCCTGACACTAAATATTATGTTCCATGGTCATGTTTGTTGAAAAAGCACTGTCACCACAGGTGGTATAACTTCAATATATACTTATGAAACAGGCCTTCAAGGAATGACCTAGAAGCATCTCCCTGAGGACCATCTCTCCTAACATGATCATGTGCTATGCAACNTGCAGCCAGGAGAGGGAAGAAATCATTAATACAATCCTACCCAGGTCACCCCCTATGAGCTACAATGCTACCAGAATTGCAAGATACCCAAGAAAGTATATTATACATATACACACATGCACACACAGACACAGACACTGACACACACAGACCCACACACACAGAGAAGAACACACACACACGAGTATTGTCAGATTTTCACATTTGTGATCTGCTATCTTATTATTCCACACATTTGCTGTTTCCTGGAATGTTATATTTTATTTTGGAAGTAAGCAGCTTTTCCTGACCTCACTGTACTGTAACCTCAGAAAAATGACTGTGAGAATTCTTCAGCCCTGTGTGTGATACACACACACACACACACACACACACACACACAGACTGACAGACAGACAGACAAGGTTCTAAATAACCTTTAAAAGATATGATTAATTTTGGCCTTTTCAAACGTTCTTAGTATTATGTATCCCTTCTCCTTTCTTTTTCTTGTGTGTTGCTCCTAACCCCCTTTCCTCAGCTAAGGATCCCCATTCATTTCCCCCATTTCCTCTGTCACAGCAACTTTTTATTGCTATCCCCCTCTTTAATATTCCTGTTCACTGACACACAAAATACTCACTTTCTGATTTTCCTAGTATCTGATTTTCCTGGCATCTGATGTATATGGTCATCTAAAAATATGGGGTGGCATCTATTAATAATAAAACAATGCAGCATTTGTCTTTCTGGGTCTGAGTTACGTCACTCACTTTATTTTGAAGATAAATCATATTACATAGTATATATTATCCATATTTTCATATTCATTCACAGCTGCAGGAAATTTACTTTGTTTCCATTTTCTTTCTATTGTGAATAGAGCGGTAGTGAACACAGCTGAGCAGGTATTTATGGAGTGGGATATTGAGTCTTTTGGGAATGTAGTAAGAAGTTGTATTGCTGAGTCATATGGTATTTTTAATTTTAGACTTGTAAGGATTTTCCACATTGATTTTCAGATGGCTGCACCAATTTGCAGCTCTACCATTGGTGAAATGGAAAGTTTCCCTTTGTTCCACATCCATGTTCCCTTTTCTTGGTCTTAGCCATTCTTCCTGGAGTAAGATGAAATCTCACAGGAGTTTTAATTTGCATTTACCTAATTGCTAAGAGTGGTGAATACTTCTAAGACTTTTTCTTTAGCCAATTTTATTTCTTCTTTTGAGAACTTCTGTTCAAGTCTATATCATATTTTAATTGGCTTCCTTATTTCCTTGACTGTAGTTTTAAATTTTCTTTTTTTTTTAAATCTTTCCATTCCATGGTAATTTTTACATGGTATTTTAAACAGTACATAATTATAAATAACTTTCCCTGTCTATTAGTTGATTTTCTAATAGATTAGAACTTTTAAGATGGTTATTATTAGATAAATGGTAAGGTAAAAGATACCACAAGCTATTTGAATCAGGTAGAACAAAAATTCTACTTCAACCTGTGAACTATCTGATCCCAGGGCATCCTCAAAATTGTTAGCATTTGCATTATTTCACACAATAGTAATAGTAAGGCAATACAGCACATGTAAAAGAGCTAAGTTGGTTCATGGCACATAGTTTGGCCTTTTCAACAGATTCTAGCATTATAATGATAATATCAAGGATGGAATTATATATTAAATAAATTGTAGAATTATATAAAATAAATTGTGTTATGCTTAAAGCCAACATGAACATTTAATAGCAAACCACTAAAAATGAACAGAGAAAAATATCTGCCTTCTTGTTCTTTATTTTTGTAGCTCTGATTAAAAAAAAAATGAGTAAAACCAATTAGGATTAAGTGCTTTCTTCAGCTACAGATTATAGTCCCTCACAAAGGGAATCCTGGGAAAAGTCAAGGCAAGAACTTAAAGAAGAAAATGTACTGGAGGCCAGGCAGGTATGCGACATAGTGTTTCATACGTCGTAGCTTGCTCAAGTTGCTTTCCAATACTATAAAGAGCTTATATCTCCCACACCAATAAAATGTCCCACAAAATGCCCACATGACAATAAAGGAAGTTCCTCAATTGATACTCCATCTTTCCAGGTATCTTTAGTTCAGGTCTAGTTGGCACAAGCTAACTAGCACAATTCTCAGGAGCAAGTACTTGGAACAAGAAACAAAATCAGGTATGTTAGTCCTTCATGTACAAATGCCATTTTAAGAAAGAATAAGGTTAATTATCTATTAACAGAGGGTGAATCAATAGGAATAATTTCATGACAGAGGACACTAGTTGTCAGTAGTTATTATATATGTTTCAATGTTTTGCCTGCAATAACATGTATGTACCAACACATACCTAGTGCTCAAAATCATCAGTTGAAGGCATGGGATCCCCTAGAACTGAAGTCCAGGACAATTGTGAGCTATCCTATTTGATCTGGGAAATGAACTTGAGTCCCATGCAAGAAACAACCATCACTCTTGAAACCTAGGCTTTCTCTTCAGCCATGGATAACTTACTCTTTCATCCTTTATTCCCTTAAGAAAGGCTGTCACAGAATTTGGAGTTAGGCTACCAGCATTCTTCCATTGTAGGATTGGTCAGTAGACATCTTGAACAAGTTGGCTGTCTTCTTCATTCATGTGGATTCTTATGATCAAACTAAGGTCATCTTCTATTACTGGGTTTCTGTTTTTCAACTCACTTACTACCTAAGCTTGGATGTCCTGGTATTTGCTATGTAGATTGATCTTGAAATCAGAGATCTGCATGGCTCTGTTTCCTGGGATTAAAGGGGTGTACCATCATGCCTGGACCTAAGTTTTTTCTTTAACTAGTAATTGCTCTGTCTGAGGCCAGCCTTGGGCACAGAGATTTGCTTGGCTTTATCTCCTGTGATTAAAGGTGAGTACCACCATGCCTGGATCTAAATTTAGCTGGGTAGGCTCTTGCCTCAAAGTCCCACTCCCTTAATTTGTTATCTCCTAGAACACAGAATTTGGCACCATTTCACTTCCTGGTACCTCTATAATATTTGAACCATATATTTTATATTTCTTCTTTCTAAACTTGCTACAATTGATCAAAATGCTCTTTATGAGACTTAACCAGGGACCAAGATCTATGATGGGCATTTCTGAGACTCCCTTTGTCAATGTAATTAATCTGAGTCTCTTTACCTTAGACTCAGGCAGACTCTTCATATAAGGGCAAGAAGTAGTCACATTCTTCACCAAAATATCACAAAACTTCTCTAGGCCACAATATTGAAAATCTCTACTGAAATCTCTTGGGTCAGGTCTGCACAATTTAAATCACTCTCAGTAACAAAGTCTTCCATATTATACTAGTACAGCCCATTGTGCATCATTTAAAACATTCTACTGCTTTCCAAATCCAAAATCCCCAAATCCAAGTTCTTCCAAATGAAAACATGATCAGGTTTATCAAAACAATACCCCAGTCCCTGGTATCAATTTCTGTTTTAGTTTAATGTTTTCATTGCTATAAGGAGACACCCTGACAAAGGCAACTCTTATAAGGAAAACATTTAATTGGGGCTGGTTTACAGGGTCAGAGGTTTACTCCAGTATCATCAAGGCAAGAGCATGTCAGCATCCAGGCAGGCATGATGCAGGAGGAACTGAGGTCTCTACATCTTCATCTGAAGGCTGCTAGTAAAATACTGACTTCTAGGCAGCTATGACTAGGGTATTAAAGCTTAGGCCCACAATGACAAACCAACTCCAACAAGTCCAAATCTCCTAATAGTGCCATTCCCTGGACCAAATATATGTAAACCATCACATCCCCCAAGAAGGTTTATCCACTTTTATCCTTAAAAGCAATATTTGATGTCTGGCTATGTTCTTTACAGAACATTTCCAAAGTCTAAACATTATGTTTTCAGAATGAAATGACTCTCTATTATGATTTCTTTCTTATTTGTACTGAGGGTAAGCCATGTTTTACATATTTATTGGTTATTTCTCTGCTGTGAAATGATTATTTCTTTGGGCGATTTAGTATTTCAATGATCTTTTTTTCCTCATAGCTTGATAGGAAGCATTACCTATATTCTTAACAATTTTATTGATGTATATTTTATATGTAGTAAAATTTATCCATTTTAATTATTTTAAATATACAATTATATATTATTATCATCTAAATCATCTGCATTATATTTTATAACTGTGATCACCAGCTAGCTTTTAGAGGTAGTTTTATAAAATCCAAATGCTATAAAATAGAACATTTTTGTTACTAATAGTTTTTAGACTATTTTACTCGAAGGGCAAATCTTTAATGTAATAACATTGCATTTAATACTGTGATTTTTCTTTTAAAAGATGACATGCATAATTGAAAGAAAATCTAATTTCCAAGTCTTAGGTGAAACATTTTATTTATGTTCTCTAAATAAGGTTGGATAATTATCATTTTCATGCCTTTTACATTCCCATTGATTTTGGCAAATTTGAAGTATAATAGAAAGGGGTTGAAAGAATGTCAAGAATGGAAAGCTAAGACATAGTCACTGGAATTATAAACTCAATGAACCTGTTTTTATCTTCACAGGCCCTGCATAAGACTGAATCTCTCCATATTTTGCCCTTGATAGAGGAGAGGACCATGAGTCATGCATGACCTTCTCTGACATGCCATAGAATCTTATTAGTAGCTGGTAAGTAGTAGTTTCTGTGAAGTTTTCTTTGTTCCAGTAAAATACTGGGGTTAGCAGTACTGACTATATTAAGTGAATCATGAACAAAAGGAAGACATGAAACTAGAAGGGGTTTTGTGAATAAGAAAGTCTCCAGAGTTAGAAGAGAGATGAGAGAAAGGATTATGGAATGGAAAATGGCTAGAATCCCTTGTATAAATGTATGAAACAGTACAATTAAAAACTTAGCGAACACATTTGCACCCAGGATGAAATTCTGCTTCTGCTTGCAGTTGTAAGAATACTTACTTTACTTTCATTAGAGTACCATATTCAGGCACTTAAAAGATTAGAATAGACAAACTTTCTGGAAATTTGCCAATAGTTATTAACTTTTCTAATACAAGTGCACCTTGGCTTACTTTAGAATATTATCTTCTATAACTCACATGGAGATTAATATAAAGTCAAAAATATGTTAATATATCTCACCAACAAAACATTCAGTCTTAGCCTCATAGGACACTATGGAGTGTAGGTTATTCATCCTTCTTATCTTTTGGTACCTGGGAGCTACAATTTGTTGTCATCAACCAGCAGCATTGCGAATATTTTAAAAATAAATCATGAGCTCGAAAAAAGTGTACAATTCAATACTCAAAGTACAATTTCTTCAAAATGCCAAATTCTTTGTCAACGACTTGAAAATAAACACCTTGTCAAACCATCCTGAGTCAGAGTCATCTGTATGACACATGATCTGTTATTTTTATCACATTATGTCTAACTTTACATTTGTAAATTATGTATAATTTTGCAACAATCTATGTCCAGTTTTCCAATGTTGGCATTGTATATTACAAATAAGAGATGACAGGGACTGAGAAGAGGAGTCAGCTGATGAAGTGTGCATGGTACAAACATGAGGTTGTGATACTTCAGATCAACAGCACCCATTTAAAAATGAGATCATGCACTTGTAATCCCATCCTTGGGGAGACAAACATAGGAAGACTATTGGAGCTCATGGGCAAGCCAGACAGTTTAGCCAAATTGATGAATTCTAGGTTGAGTGAGAAAGCTTGTCTCCAAGAAAAAAAAATGGAAAAAGTCAATTATGACACACCATGTTATCATTGGCCTCCACATACCTCCTTACACATATATGTACTTAGATGCACACTAACCTGAATACACCCCCAAAGGCATTAAATGAGACTGAACTTTGTGCTCTTTGATAGATATATCTTAGAAGTTTTAGCTAATTTGAATTCTTGCATGGCTTCTCATATTTAGATTCATCTTATCAAAACCTATCACTTTCCTTTTTCATTGTATCCTACATTTTTCTGTTTAAAAGCTATCAACATTTGTCAGTTTGGTGGTTATTCTAGAAAATGGTAACTGTGCTGTTACTTCTATACCTTGAGCCTCTGCCATGGCAGCCATCAGAGTGGAACTGGCAGAAGACAGCAGATTCTCACAGGCAGTGATACACTTAATAATCATTACAATAATTATCAGTCTAAATGATTCAGTGAAAGTAGACAGATTCCACCAATTTTCCATAAATGAAGATGTTTCTTTGACTTTAAAGAAGAAGGTGATTCTTTCCAGAGCACTTGATAAAGATAGAGTGGATTGCTTTGACAAGAAAGGAACTTTATAAGTGCTAGCACATGAAGACTAATAAGATATTAAGGAGTTCATGACTATAGCAGTAATATCCTGGTTTCTATTCTCTGCTATTATGTTTTCTTCTATTTGCCAACTTCTGTTTAAGATTACCAGTGGTTCTTCAAATGGATGCTGTGTGCTTTTCATGAGGGGTTATGCCAAGGACTTGGGCTGATGATGTCATTTATTATTTTTAAGTGATTTATTTTACCACTTCTCCTAACTTTGCATAAATGAAGTGCTCTCCTAGAAACACTCGAAAACTTTAATGATTTCAATATATTTTTATTAAACAGACTTAAAGTATGAAGAGAAAGAAAATTTAAAGAACAATTATTTCAAAGAAAAGATGAGATTTCACCTTGAATATTCTTCTCATTATTTCTTTCTTCGAAGGTTCATTATTAAATGTTTGATTGACATTTTTTCCTATAATAAATTCTCTCAGGGCAGCATTTAGCCTGTGGAGGGAAAGACATTTTGAAGTATAAAGCATTAGGTTCAGTGTGTTCAAACCTTCCCTAATTGAATCCTTTGTTCTTCTTACTCAATTAGTAAAAATGAGGTAAAGGAATTTTAATCCAACCACTCAGTTGCTCTGGCAAGATATCCCACCCAAAGACCTTCTAGTTGTATATATTCCCATTTTAACGACACACCTTTAATCCCTCTGGCTAGAATACAGATATATATATATATATATATATATATATATATATATATATATATACATATATTTTTTTTTTTTGAGACAGGGTTTCTCTGTGTAGCCCTGGCTGTCCTGGAACTCACTCTGTAGAGCACGCTGGCCTTGAACTTAGGAATCTGCCTGCCTCTGCCTCCCAAGTGCTGGGATTAAAGGCATGAGCCACCACAGCCCAGCTCAGATATAGCCTTAATACATGTCTATAATCCCAAACAAGTGATGAATCAGAAAAGATGTGACACAATGAGTCAGTTAGGATACACCTAACTCGAACAGGAATAATGTGGGAAAAGGAGGCTCCCTAAGAGTAACTTAGAGACGGAAGGCAGAGAACAGAGGTTTTTTAATCAGTTCAGATGGTGCAATTCATCCAGTGCAGTTGAGTTCAGTTGAGATTTTCCTGAGTTGTATTTTGTTAGTACACTTCCTGCAATGACGACAGTGAAGTCCTAGACAGTGAAGTCCTAGAACACAAGGAGCCAGAATTAGAATAAATTGCTAAATTAGTTTGGGGCCAAGCAGAACAATTCAGTAAGAATCTGAGAGAAGTCAGTTTGAATCAGTTAGCTTAGAGGGGTGAACCAGCCAGACACAGTTCAGAAAAAAAACCTAAAGAGAGTGAGCTTGTTTAGTAGTAAGCCCCTGTGGAGATGACAATTACATCTGGGGAATAGTAGTTACTTTTATAAAATCCAAACTAGCACTGATTTCATTTACCATATTTTAAAATATAATGTTCTTTGCAAAAGATTTTGTTTATATGTGGTAAGTTTAAAATGACATTTACTTTTGTTTTAAGAGTAACCAAATAATCTAAAAATTACTAATGTCCTTAGTTATGGTCATACTAGTCATGATTGTCAGTATCAAGTGTGGTTTTAAATTCTTGCCTAATATTCAGTGTTGTTATAAAGAGATGTGAAGTAATTTAACCACCATTTCAAAGAGCAAAACAAGTTTGACACTGGTCCTGTTTTTGTAGATCAATAACATGTAAAGACACGTGTATTCCAAATGAAGCATATATCAATCAAAATATTAGCTTAGTCTTATTATTGGGAAGAATTGAATAGTGTAAAATTATCAAATTATTCCCTTAGTTTGACCTCATTTTATTAAAATTACTTTTCAAAAACTACCCAACTATCAGTCAGTCATAAACTGTAATGAAATCAGTTAAATAAAGTTGCAATTGAAAATATGAGCCCAGTGTAGTAACAGTCTAGAAACATTAAATGATTTATCTAAAATTGTAAATATATTTTAAGCATATTTATGTCAAGTGACATTTATTTCAAGATGCAAAATTAAATTTGATAGAAACATTAATGTCTCTTTAACATATGCCATGTTAATGAAAGAGGAATAGTTTGAATTTCTTTTGGTTAGAGATTTCTTTGTCTTATCTACCACATAAACATATCTTTTGTCAGTTACAAAGTGTAAATGCTAAACTTATTTCAGAAATGTATCATCCAGAATTGTAGTGGACCACTATGTTTTCAGTCATAATATGTTGGGCAATTTTGTTACAGTACTCACAGGCAGCTACATAGTTACATAAATCCAAAAACTACAACAAAATTCTAAATTGTTTGCTCATGAATTTGAAAGATATTAAAGGGCTACAAATAATCGGAGCAGACAAGGGGAGTAGAAGCAATATAATTATATTTTATTTTTAAATTATTAAAACTTAAACACATTAAAATCATTTAAAATGATCTGTGTATATACAATATATGCATACTTTTGATAAACAGAAAAACTAGTCTTTTATGCAGGTATTTAACTAGTATAATGTTGATGATCAATTCAAAATAGAAAAATTGGGTACTTTTTTATATTCATCTTTTATTTAAATTGAAAGTGAAATATAGAACATAGAGATTGCTGGGATTGGTGGTGCATACCTAGTATTTCCTGTACTGATGCTGGAATATCAAGAATTCCAACCTAGTTATAAGTTTCTAGATCCTCATAGTAGTATTATATTTACTGAAGCTATACCCTGGTATCTTTTATATATAGGTATAATTCTTTTCAATTGTAGTTTATGTCTTTTTATAGACTCATTTGATCATAAATATGTTAAATGTGTCCTGTGACTTTAGCTACTTTAAGCATTATACTGAAAACTATTATATATCCATTTATAAGGGTTCACTTTGGTCTTAGCAAAGGTTTTTATGTTGATAATATAATTCACTTATTTCACATGTATATTATTCTTTATTCTCATTGTTGGATATTACTTTATCCAACAATATTTATATTCCTTTGAATATAGGACTTGGGGTAAGAAATTCTAGAAGTGAAACTTCTTTGTACAAATGCGTGTTTAAATTTTTCATGAATTTTGCACTAAATTGTCCTTTGAGAAGACAGTATCAATTTACATCTACTATTTATGAACTATCCATTTCTGACATTTTAAAATTATTGGCTTATTTTCAATCTCTTGCATGAAAATTTTATCTCCTGTCTATTTAGTTAATTTTTCTTGTTACCCTACAAAGTTGAACTTTTTTCATAGTAAACTATAACTAATAATTTTAAAATTTTTTGTCTTAGGGTTTGGTTTTAAAGTGATGAACATCATGGATGTTGGTGATTCCTCTTTGAAAGCAGAATTAGTTATTTGAACCTCTATGTGAATGTTCATGCATGTTTGGAATATTTTCTTTCAATATATAAGTCCTGGTGATAATCTTATAATTGTAAGAAAATAATCCTATGTCAAAAAATATTTTGGTTGTTAGCCCAACTAACTCTCCTAAAAACAGGTCCTGAACTGATACAAACCTTGCCTTTTATTATAGTAACAGGATACTTTCCAAATTGGCAGTTACATGATTGGTTGACATTTGTTTGGTACACTCCTATTGACTAGTATTGATTTCAGCTTGGTATGTATAATCATTGCATAATCAATCTACTTTATACATTAGGTAATTTCTCTTTCAAGAATGATTATTTTTGCTAGGAGTGGAGTGGCTATTTGCCCTGGGAATTGTGATTGTTACCGGGGTAACATTGTTTCTGGACCAAGTTGGGCATTTTTTTTTCCCAGTAGCTGAATTCATTCAGAGTGCAAGTTAATTGTAAAATGTCATCTAAAAGCAAAATGGAGCTTGTAATGCTAAGCTGGGCCCTTCGAGGGCTAATAATAAAGGTAGGATATCAGGGGTTGAAAATGGTAAAGAACATGAAAACAACCCCAAAACTTGATAGCCTTGAAAGAAACCATCACTATAAACAAAATAAATAAATTCAAGAAAAATTCACCTACAAATTATTATTTAGATGATAGAACCAAATCAAAATGCTCACTTTGAATGTCATAAAATATTAATAGGTTGGAAGATTGTAAAAGTTCTCACAGGGATTTTGCTGTGAGATTATGTCTCCTAGTAACAGTAGAAGTTACACTTGTGAAGTCTCACCTAACGATAACACAAGTGTGAGCTCAATGCAGATAACACCAATGAATACACACCAAAGTTAGACAGTCCCATCAGGTCTAAACCCTAGACAAACAAACAAACCAAAAAGCAAACCAAAACAACAACAAACAATAGGCATCAAGTGAACTTGGGAGTTGGAGCAGTGACGCGCTTCTGGAAAACACCACTATTTGTTGTGTGGTGGTGTTAAATGGTCAGCCCTGAAAATATGTACAGAAGTTACAAAATATGGTTCAGCAAGTTACATTTACGTCTATATATGTAAATATAAATATGTATCTGCATTCAATGACAATAAAAGGAGAGAACATAAATTTCAACGACAGCTGGAGGTGTATATGGGAAATAAAGCTATAGATATAGAGATAGACAGACAGACAGACAGACAGACAGACAGACAGACAGACAGACAGACAGGGTCCCTGTGTTTAATGTATCAGTGTCTATGAGCTTATAATTAATTCTCTTGCTTAGCTTATTTAGAATACCTTGTTCTTCTGGTGTCCTCTACCCCCTCTGGCTTTTACAGTCTTTCTGTGTCCTCTTCTTCCCTGAGATCTGAGGCAGAGAGATATGATGGAGAAAGCCACTTAGTATCTCTCCTTCTACTTAGTGGCTGGAAATAGGTCTGTATAACTCTTCCCATCTGCTGCCAGGACAAGCCTCTGTGGGGGTGATTGGCTAAGGCTGTATATATGAGTAAAGCAGAAAGCTGTTAGGAATCATTTTATTGACATTTTTTTTCCTTAAACACTTGTGGGTCTCCCTTTCCTTAAGTTATCTTTGACTACCAGTCACCTCCCTTTCCTGCCTGTTCTGGTAAGAAAGGGGCATATCTTATATCTGACTCATTCTCTGACATCATTCTCTGATTCATCAGTTTGTCTGCTTCTCAACTAGACTTCACTTTCAAACATGGCTTCATCCTTCTACAAACTAACCTTACCTCCATTGTAAGAACATGTCTGAATTCTAGCCAGAGGAATTAAAGGTGGGTCCGTTCCATCTGAATCACACAGGCTTAGAAGATTTTTGGATGTGATCCCTTGCCAGAACCACCATATTCCTGGATTAAAATTTCTCTATTCAAATTCCTTAGTATAGTTTTTCAGACCGAGCAGATTGTAAGTCAAAGGTTCTGTGGTTGGATTGGTGTCCACATTTCTCTTTTGGTACTCTGCGGAGCACCTTCCGACATGAAAGGGACTAGAATGTAGGAGTGAATGAAGCCTTCATATAGACACCAGATCAACTTCTCTGTATTCAATGAGTTCTATGAATACTGTCTGACCCCACTCTTGGTACAAGGAAAGCAACTCTGTCTTAGCAGTGTCCTGGGTTTTTTTGGGAACTTCCATGGGACCCACTTAGCTAACAAACTCAACTGAATGCATCCTAGGCCCCACTTCCTTCATCTCACTTCACCAATCAAGTCTACTCTATTTTCCTTTCCGAGGGAAACCCATGTCTTCTTTCTAGAAGAGCTAGAACACTTCTCTTTACCTAACCATTCTGGGTTTGGGATTGTAGCTTAGGTACAATTTACTTAATGGCTAATATATACTTATAAGTGAGTATATATTATATTGATCTTTCTGGGTCTGTGCTGCCTTACTCAGGATGATGTTTTTCTAGTTCCGTCCATTTGCTTGCAGATTTCATGATGTCATTCTTTTTAATAGCTCAGTAATACTCCATTGTGTAGTGTACCACATTTTCTTTATCTATTATTTAGTTGAGGAAATCGAGGTTGTTTCCAGTTTCTGATTATTATGAATAAATCCACAATGAACATGGTTGAGCAAGGATCCTTGTGGTAAAGGGTAACATCCTTTATGTATGTGACCAAGAGTGGTATAGCTAGGACTTGAGGTGAATTGATTTCCAAATTTCTGAAGAAATACCAGATTCATTTCCATAGTCACTGAACAAGTATGCATCCCATCAGAAGTGCAGGAGTATTTCCCTTGCTCCACACCCTTTCAAGCATGTCAGTTCACTGCTATTATTGATCTTAGCCACTATGAAAAGTGTAAGAAGGAATCTTGAAGTTGTTTTGTTTTTCATTTCCCAAATGGCTAAGAGTGTTGAGCATCTGTTTAAGTGTTTCTAAGCCGTTTGAGGTTCATCTATTGAGAATTCTGTATAGACCTGTACCCCATATTTTAAATGGATTTTCTATTTGATATCTAGTATATATATACATATATCAGTTTGGATACATGTAATTGGTAAAAAATATTTTCCCATTTGACAGGCTGCTATTTTGTCCAAATGACAGTGTTTTTTAATTACAGAAGCTTTGAGATTTCATGAGGTTCTATTTATTAATTGCTGATTTTAGTGCCTGTGCTATTGGTGTTCTGGTCTAGAAGTTTTCTTCTCTTCGAATGCACTCAAAGCTCTTCCTCAATTTCTCTTTAATTATGTTCAGTATATCTGAGTTAATATTGAGGTAGCACAATTTATTGAAGATGTTGTCTTTTTTCCAAGTATTTATGTCTTCTTTATTAGTTGTCACTAGGTGTGTGGATTTATGACTGAACAGTAAACTCAATTACATCGATCAAAATCTGTTTTTATGCCAATACCATGTGGTTTCAATTACTGTAACACTATATTACAACTTGCAATCAGGAATGATGACATCTCCAGCATTTCTTTTATTGGTCAGGATGGTTTCAGCTATCCTGTTTTGTTTTTGTTCGTTTGTTTGTTTGTTTTTCCTTATGAAGTAGAGAATGATCCTTTCAATGTCTGAAGAAGATTGCATTGAATCTGTCGATTGCTTTTGGTAAGATGATTATTTTTTAATATATTAATTCTACTGATCCTTGAGCATGGGGGAATCTTCCCATCTTTTGATATCTTATTCAAAATCTTAAAATTTATACCATATAAAACTTTCACTTGCTTGATTAGAGTTACTCCAAGATATTTTATATTATTATATATATTATTATGCTCTTCTTGGGTGAGCTTACTTCTTTTGGTTCTATAGCTTTTAGGTATGCTGTTAAGTTGCCAGTACAAAACCTCTCCAATTATTTTAAGTAGGCATTCAGTGCAGTAAAGTTACCTCTTTGCACTTATGTCCCATAAGTTTGGGTGGCCTTTGTACTTATTTTCATTGAATTTTGGAATGTAAACTTGCAAAGTCATGGAAAGTGAACAGCTCTCTACTTAAGAAGTATGGGTCAAAGGCAGTCTCAATTAATCTGGACTCCTGAGATTTCTCACACAACTGGACCACCATCCAGAAAGCATATACTATACGAGCAGAGCCCATCACCTACTATTAAGACCTCGTTCTTGAATTCAGTGCTGCAAACAGTTTTCTCAGGTCAGTGGAGAGAACAACTGTTTTCTGAATGACCATTTCTTAATGGGTAAGCAATAGAGACACCATGATAGCTTGTATCTCTGTAACTATCAGTCTTCATAAGTTCCAAGTAACTTATCATAGTGTCTAAAACTTACCATAGTGAAAACATGCTAAATAACTTTAAAGATCTAGAAGAAAGCAAAAACCTACAAAATTCCCTCTCACTTTAAACATTACTGAGCTATTGAAAGCCTAAGTGTAAGCATGATGTGGGGTACGTGTGTGTGCATGTTTGTTTTTGTGTATGTTCATGTGTATGTGTGTGTGTGTGTGTGTGTGTGTATGTGCATGTGTGTGTGTAAGTTTTATGTTTGAAATCAGAATTTCTACATACAATTGTCATAAGATAAAAGACAAATTTTATGATTGCAAATACAAAATACCACAATTTTAGAAGTTTTGTCATAAGTTTCCACTGTGTTTGTTGCTTACTTAAAGAACAAATAAGAGAGTGTAAGTTATAATTAGAAAAAAGATAAATTCAATATAGTCTCTTATATTTCCTTTAAGAGACTGCTCATATGTCTCAAAATTGTTAATTTTCTTTGATGTATAACATAGAAAGTTTCTCTCAAATAGCTCAAGAATATTTGGGGGGGGGGTTGGCGAAATGAAATGGAACGTCTATCATTAATGAATCTGCTTAAATTATTATTATCATCATCATCATCATCATCATCATCATCATCATCATCACACTCTTCATTATTCTGTGAAAGAGGCAAGGCTGCCATCTTCTGCCATGTTGCATACTCCAAGTGTACTGGCCTGAGGATTTCACAGTGATTCTCCACTTCCTTACTCTCATCATACTGTTGGACTGCTGGGTGCTAGGATTACACACACAAACCACTGCATCTGCATTTTGCTGTTGTTTTTAATCTGCCTGCCCCCGCCCCCTTGACAAACTTTGGTCTTTATGGTTGCTTTGTAAGCACATTTAGATACTGAGCTAAAACCCAGGTGTGGGCAAAACATTGAGAGAGTTGAGTTTCATGAGCAGTTTTGTCATTGGATTGCTAATTCTATTTCTTAAGTTAATCAAAACAGTAATCTTTTTCCTCCTCCTAAGTAAACCCTTACTCCATTGCAGAATTTTGTAAGATGTCACAATTATCTATGTTTCAGTCCAAGGAAAACCAGACTTTCTAGACAGGTTTTATGCTCACATATCACAATCCATGTATTTTGTAAATCTCATTCTTTGTTTGTTTGCCTTGGATACTTATAGACAGAAAATTCCAGGGCAGCTGCTCACTTATAGAAAGAAAATTTCAGGGTATGACTGCAGCTCCATATACCTAAGAATGAAAGAGCCACTGAATCCAATTCTCCCTGTGCTACACACAAAAAGGAGATAAATGAAAAGAAAGAGACAGTTTATTTCCAAGATGACTTACAAAAGAAATCCTTTGAGAACGTTATTGAAAATACTAAAATGTGGAGTGACACAGTAATAAGTATTGGTTTCCTGATATGTATACATAGTGAAAATCAAAGTGTGCTTTGATTCTTTTAATCAGCAGGATGATATATTGCTTGAATCTTATATCTCTAAGACATGACCTTTGGTAGGTCTAGTCCATGTACCACTAAATGGAGGCAGGATGATGTAAAGAAGGGTTGATATCTTATGTCTGTGTTTGGCAGCATCTGTGTTTTATGCTTCCTAAATGAACATAAAACCAATAATTTGAGAATTTATATTTTTTTATGCAGCCTGAAGAGAGCAGGTTTTTGTCATATCCAATTGAAAAAAAAAAGTCTTACCTGTTTTTTCTTTTACAACAAAACAACAGTTAAAATTTGAATGTTAAGTTTTCATACCTTTAATTGCATGAATTCTTGCAATTTCTGATACATGTCCAGAAGGAGTAATCAAATGATGAACTACAGAGAACATAAGTAGGGACTATATGGCATTCATGAAATACTGAATTCCAATTATAATTACATAATTCAGTTACTTTAATCCCAGAACTGGGGGTAGAGGACAAAGCAAGCCAACCTCAGTGCATCTGATTGCAAAGCAGCCAGAGCTACACAGTCTGTCAGAAGTTTAGATAATAATGTCATATAATATTGTACAAAGAAAAGCATATCCCTATGATGTTCATAAAAATACATAATTATTCAAATCAGTAAACAAAGACAATAAATCAATACTAACGAAGGGTATTAAACCTAACCTAGGAATAATGTTCAGTGAACCAGAATGGTTTTCATTCTCTTTATGCTGGTTGCATTGTTGTAATGCATCTAATATAAAAAGAGCTACTGGAGTCTAACCCTTGTGTGTTTCTTAAATAGTTGTTGTTTGTTGGTTTTGTTTTGCTTTTATTATGTTTGTTGGGAACATGTTTCACTGTATAGACCTTTTTGTCTGGAAACTGAGAAATGGACAAGCTGACCCTTGAACTTGCAAAGATCCTCCTTTCTCTGCCTCCAGAGCACTGCAGTTACAGGGATCCGCTGTGGTCTGTCTAATAGTTTTAATTATTTGTTTATTGTTTTGTATATAGCAAACAAACTCACTAATACATAATTGATCAAGATTCTGTTACTTTTAGATGCTGCTCTTCGGTACTAGAAGATGAGTCCAAACGACAAAGACATATTCTATTAATGTAGCTTCCAGTCCAGTTAAAATAAATCTTTCAGCAACTGAAGGGTTACCTACCTATTATAAATGATGGCAAGTGATTCTCGTCAGTGATTGGCTTCTCTTGTGGAACAATTAACTTGATCACTACGTAAGCAGTAGTGGCCCACATCAGGAAAGTAAGTGGAGATACTTCATCTTCTGCAAACTTGTTCCCTCCCTTCTGTGGCAAGGTTAGGTTTAGAATAATTGACCAACAAAAGCCAGACTGAATTGCAGAACAACCATAAAAGAGGAAACAGATCATGTGAACACTCAGGTAGCCAATGAATATGGTTATTTGTACTTTTTTTAAACTCTGATAGGTGCATAGTGGCATCTGTCAATACAAAAATATTCTATTTGCTTGTGTGTTTATGTGTATAATTATGCAGATATATACATATGAGTGTGTATACATGTGTGTGTTTTGGGTGCAGTGTTGTTTTCAGCACAAACTTCATGAAAGCAGGTGTTTTGCTATGGCCTTCTGGGTCAATTATAAATGATAGAGATAAAGACAGTGAGCGTTTTTAGCCAGACATGGAGGGTCAAGGGAAACATCTTTGCTGTTGAAGTTGTGATTAATTCTTTCTCAATTCTATCCTATATCCTTTGGCTTATGCTAAATTCATCTAATGGGATATTGCCATTAATGTAAAACCTAATGACTGTGGGTCTCCATGCTCTCATCGGCAAAATGGTTAATATGTTAATTTATTTGACACATTTTTTGTGATAAAATAAGATCATATATGATAACATAAAATATCGGTTTTTGTAGATCACCAACAAATAGAATTTCTGAAGCTATTGATGGCCCTGCTGACATTATTGCTTTTCTACTCTCCTAATTCAAAGAAAGCATTTTGCGGGACAATGACTCTGTTCTAAAGCTTAGCACAAGCTTTCAAATGTATTTCAAATTGTGTAGGAAGTACCCTTGAACTTGCTGTCTGTGAGAGGAGTTGAGGAAGCAAGGCTGAGGGGATAGAGAAGTACAGTGGAGATGTGGTTTCCAAAACCTGAGTTGAGCACTTGAGGAACTCTGAGGGTCTCAGCTTTTCACAATTTCTTTCCATGGCAGTTAAATAGCTTTTTGTTGTTCTTGTTGTTGACATTTTCAAGTCTTCTGAATATTACATTCCTTCACAAGAGAAGAAAGAGGGAACACTTTTCAGCTGAAGTGATTCTTGAAGACAATGACAGCTGAGGCAAAGGATCCTTGGGAGAAGGTGGGTGCACATCACTGAACCCTACATGGCTGTTTTATACAATTTTGACTCTTCTGGGATATTAAGAACAAAATAAGATGTTTGACTATAGCTGAAAGACAGATAATTATAACACTAAGTTTTCTACCCATAGGCTTTTTGACAACTGTTCTGTCCTATTCTTATTAATATTTTTTTCAAGAAACAAGTTTTTTTTTTTTTCCAAAATAAGATTTCTCAGTGTCACTCTGGCTGCCCTGGAACTAACTCTTTATACCAGGCTGTCCTCAAACTCAGAGATCTGCCTGCCTTTGCTTCCCAATTTCTGAGAGTAATGGTGTGTGCCAATACCATCCAGAAACGTTTTCTCAATATAAAGTCTAGTATGAAAATCCTTCTGACTACATATCATTTCAGAAAACGTTATGAGTACATATAAATAAAACTGTAGTTCAAAGAAGTAAAATAGTGCCTTTTTAACTCAAGGATCCAGAATCAAAGATATAAAAGCAGTTCACATTTTTTGTACCAGTTAATCCATAAGGGTGATTTCATTCCAATAACTCCAAGTCAATTCATGCACAGAAAAGTAAACTAATATAATAATAACTATATTTTATTTTAAAATGAATTTCTTATAAAGTCAGTTGGTTAGAGCTACATTGATTAAACACAGGTCCATATACTGATATGCTATGCAATATCTAAGTAGTCAGCAGATCTATTGGAAGTTCATAGCTCTCTTAAGAAATATTGTTGAGGCCACTCCCACCATCTCTCTTCTGAACCCAAGCAGAGGCAGCTGAGCACTCCAGAGGACTCTCCACACCACAGATCCTCAGGATCACGGTCCTCAGGATCACGGGTGAGTGGAACACAATCAACTCCAGAGAATCCAGCAGGGGCTTGTGCCAGCAGGAACAGGGACAAAGGAACACTGCCCGCCCAGAGGCAGGATTCCAGTTGGGTCATGGCCACCCATGCCATCTCTCTTCTGAACTCCAGCTGAGACAGCTGAGCACTTGGGAGGACTCTCCACACCACAGGTCCTTGAGATCATGGGTCCTCTGGATCATGCAGGGAGAGTCGGCCTACAGGGAGGGCTCTGAACCCAGGACTCAGAAGGAGGATCAGAGCTCCAGACTTCTGGATACCTGCCTTGCAAGAGGAGAGCTTGCCTGCAGAGAGTGTTCTGACCAAGGGGACACAGGGGAGAGTTGGATTCCCAGGAGTGCTGAAAGGGGCTAACAGAATCACAGGAGGATCAAACTCCAGCCAGAGACAGCTTGAAAATTAACACCAGATATTTCCAAATGGTGAAAAGCAAACATAAGAAACTTACTAACAGAAACCAAGGACACTGGACACCATCAGAAACTAGTATGCCCACTACAGCTAGTTTTGGATGCCGCAACACACCCAAAAAGCAAGATGTGGATTTAAAATCATATCTCATGATGGTGGTAGAAGATTTGAAGGACATTAATAATTCACTCAAAGAAATGCAGGAGAACAATGCTAAAACGTAGAAGCCCTTAAATTGGAAGCACAAAAATCACTCAAGGAATTACAGGAGACCACTGCTAAGCTGGAAGAATTCCTTAAAGAACTACAGGCAAACACTACTAAACAGGTAGAAGAAACAAAACAATCCCTTAAAGAATTACAGGAAAACACTGCTAAATAGCTAGAAGAAACACAAAAATCCCTTAAGGAATTACAGAATAACACTGCTGAAAAGCGAGAAGAAACACAAAATCCCTTAAAGAATTACAGGAAAACACAAGCAAACAGGGGATGGAATTGAACAAAATCAAAAAGGATCTGAAAAAGGAAGTAGAAACAATTAGGAAAACCCAAAGGGAGACAACTGTGGAGATAGAAACCCTAGGAAAGAAATAAGCAATCATAGATGTGAGCATTAGCAACATACAAGAGATGGAAGAGAGAATCTTAGGTACAGAAGATTCCATAGTGAACATGGACACAACAATCAAAGAAAATGCAAAATGTAAAAAGATTCTAACTCAAACATCCAGGAAATCCAGGACACAATGAGAAGACCAAACCTACGGATAATAGGAAGAGATGAGAATGAAGATTTTCAACTTAAAGGGCCAAAACAATACCTTCAACAAAATTATAGAAGAAAACTTCCCACACCTAAAGAAAGAGATGCCCAGGAACATACAAGAAGCTTACAGAACTCCAAAAAGACTGGGCCAGAAAAGAAAAGCCTCCTGACACATAATTATCAGAACAACAAATGCACTAAATAAAGATAGAATATTTAAAGCAGTGAGAGAAAAAGGTCAAGTAACATATAAAGGCGGGTCTCCAGACTTTTCACCAGAGAATATGAAAGCCAGAAGATCCTGGACAGATGTTATACAGACACTAAGAGAACACAAATGCCAGACCAGGCTACTATACCAAGCTAAACTCTTAATTACCATAGATGGAGAAACAAAGATATTCCATGACAAAACCAAATTCACACAATATCTTTCAACGAATCCAGCNCTTCAAAGGATAAAAAAGGGAAAACACCAACACTAAGAAACTATACTCTAGAAAAAGGAAGAAAGTAATCCCNCAACAAAACCAAAAGAAGACAGCCACAAGAACAGAATCCCAACTCTTACAACAAAAATGACAGGAACCAAAAATTGCCTTTCTTTGATTTCTCTTAACATCAATGGAATCAATTCCCTAATAAAAAGACATAGACTAATAGACTGGCTACACAAACAGGACCCTACATTTCGCTGCTTACAGGAAACCCACCTCAGGCACAAAGACAGACACTACCTCAGAGTAAAAGGCTGGAAAACAATTTTCCAAGCAAATGAACCAAAGAGACAAGCTGGAGTAGCCATTCTAATATCAAATAAAATTGACTTCCAACCCAAATTTATCAAAATGACAGGGATGGGCACTTCATACACATCAAAGGTAAAATCTACCAAGATGAACTCTCAATCCTAAATATCTATGCTCCAAATGAAAGGGCAGCCATACATAATTAAAGAAACTTAAGTAAAACTCAAAGCATATATTGCACCTTACACAGTAATAGTGGGAGACTTCAACACCCCACTCTTACCAATGGACAGCCAACTCACCCAAGATGAGTAGACAGCAGGAAATAATCAAACTTAGGGCTGAAATTAACCAAGTGGAAACAAAAAGAACTATTCAAAGAATCAACTAAACCAGGAGCTGGTTCTTTGACAAAATCAACAAAATAGATAAACCCTTAGCCAGACTAACTAGAGGGCACTGGGACAATATCCTAATTAACGAAATCAGAAATGAAACAGGAGACATAACAAAAGATCCTGAGGAAATCCAAA
>NC_034598.1:62480026-62484565 GCF_900095145.1 Mus pahari
AGCCAGAAGCTGGAAAGAACCCAGATGTCCCTCAACAGAGGAATGGATACAGAAAATGTGGTACATTTACACAATGGTGTACTACTCAACTATTAAAAACAATGAATTTATGAAATCTTAGGCAAATGGATGTATCTGGAGGATATCATCCTGAGTGAGGTAACCCAATCACAAAAGAACTCACTAGATATGCACTCACTGATGAGTAGATATTAGCCCAGAAACCTAGAATATCCAAGATACAATCTCCAAAGCACAAGAAAATCAAGAATCAAGAATAAGGAAGACCAACAAATGGATACTTCATTCCTCCCTAAAATGGGGAATAAAATATCCATAAAAGAAGTGCCGGAGACAAAGTTTGGAGTTAACACAAAAGGATGGATCATCCAGAGACTGCCCCACCCGGGGCTCCATCCCATAATCAGCCACCAAATGCAGACACTATTGCATATTCCAGCCATATCTTGCTGTAAGGACACTGATATAGCTATCTCTGTGAGGCTATACCAATTCCTGGCAAATATAGAAGTGGATGTCCACAGTCATCTATAGGATAGAACACAGAGAACCCAAATGGAGGAGCTAGAGAAATTACCCTTGGAACTGAAGGGGTCTGCAACCCTATAGGTGAAACAACAATATGAACTAATCAGTACCCCCAGAGGTCGTGTCTCTAGCTGCATATATAGCAGAAGATGTCCTAGTCCGTCATCGTTGGAAAGAGATGCCCCTTGGTCTTGCAAACTTTATATCTTCCATACTGGGGAATGCCAGGGCCAAGAATGTGAGTAGGTGGGCAGGGGAGCAGGGTGGGGGGAGGGTATAGGAGACATTCAGGATAGCATTTGAAATGTAAATGAATAAAATATCTAATAAAATAAATTTAAAAAGAAATATTGTTGAAAATATAAAACAAAAATTACTAATAATGTTGCATCATATGTAAAATTTTATATAGAAAGAAGAAAAAAGACTGGTACCGAATCCAATATTTCTACTTTTTAATTTCCATTTGGCTTATTTTGTGTCTGTAAAACAAACTTCAATTTACTTAAAGAATTGTAGTGAATTTTTATATTTTATACTCTGAAGCATCTATAACATTTTAATTAAAAGATAGTCTAAAAATAATTTCAAAACTGAGTTAGCATGGAGAATTCTTAATCCTGCCTCTCCTTTCGTACTCCAGTATTCTGAAGCAGGTCATCTCACCAGTGCATGATTCAGTCTCCAGCATTCCTCATTTTTGACCTTAGGACTACAGATTCCTAGGGATGAACTCAAATTGAATTGGAAAATTTGAATGAGAAGTTAAATTGCCCTCAGACAAACTGCCATACTAATAAATCTTAAAATATAACAACTGAGAATCACCTTATCTAGAGAATGTAGATTGGTTGATTCAAATCCAACTACATGGAATCCATACTATCCAAATACAAGGCACTGAGAACTTTTATGAGATGCACACATATAGAGTTTGTCAGTACCTTCCTCTCAAATTCACTTTTAAAGGGTTCAGTTATTTTTGTAAACCTCCCAGATAGACAGATTCTAAGTTCAACCCAGCAATATAAAGATGCATGTCCCCAAGTTGGCAAAAATGGAACAACAGCCCCAAGTGTCAATGTGGCAGTATGGTATATATTTTTTTTCTTGGGTGTGGGTGTAACTTAGGCATTTATTCTGGCTGAGGTATTGTTGTTTATTCAAAGATTTTAGTCATATATTGATTTAGTTGATAAAAAATGAGGAATTTTAGCAAAATCTTGTTTATTTTTTAATCTATGTTGTTATTGATACAGCTCTGCTTTTAGTAACTAAAATAAATCATAACTGAAAATTAGTAAACTTACACAAACCATACAAATGCCAACACAATTTATCTTTGTTTTCCTCCAGGAAATATTTAATAGCCGTTTCTCTATTTTAAATGCTAAAATCTAAAATTTATTATTTAAGTATGCAAGTAAAATAATCTCCAAATCTCTATATTTTGACTTGAATAGATTAGACCCTCTTTTATTAGAAAAATAAGATATAATTTTCTGAAGTTTCTACCATCTCTTTTGAGCTGAATGCATTTTTGGTGTAAGCATGTGGAATTATACTAAATATTAATTGAGGCATAAATATTTTCAGTAGAATGAGACTCATGACCTTTGGAGAGTGAAAGTAAGAGGCATTACATATTTTAGCCACTATGGTCATACAGGAGAAAACAGTAGAGGAAAAAATCATATATATATATATATATATATATATATATATATATATATAGAGAGAGAGAGAGAGAGAGAGAGAGAGAGAGAGAGAGAGAGAGAGAGGATGTCTCATGGTCTTTAGCTGGCCCTCAAACATCTCCCTGTTTTGTAAAATACCTTGTCACTAAAACAAGACATTCACACTAATCTGATCCCTATGTGTTCCAGAGAAATTGTAGATCAATGTTTTACAATGTGTCATTATCAGGTAACACATTCTTCACAGTAGGTAATTAGCAGGTGATAATGAGAATCAAGTCCAATATTTCACATATGCCCTGAAAACTACACTTCCAGCAGGTGGAAAGAGCTGAGAAAAGGAGTTACAAAATAGTTTCCCACATATAACTTCACTAAATGCAAAGGCATTTATCTTTATGTTTTTTATCTTTAAAAAACATATCACAAAGGTGGAAAAACATTCGAAAATACAAACCTACCCGCAGATAGGTAGGAATATAGATCATTAATATTACATAATCTATACCATGAAATCTCTTTTAGACAGTCATTCTAACAGAAACAAAAACTATTTTCTTGTTAATTGATCACAAACAAATTACATGGCTCATTCATCATTCCTTTCTTATGCTTCTAATTTTTCTTCCCTTTTTACATGTCAAGTGTTGACAAATTGTAACTGTTGAACATGGGGCCCAAAATGATGCTAATATATATGAATATTGCATATATGGATTGAATAATACTAACATATCTTTCATCCCCAGGAAGACCTTGAAATGTAACCGTGACTAGAAATTGAGTAACAGTCAGACCTATTGAGACATACTAGACAGAATCTATTTCATGATTCTGCTAACAATAAGTTTGCCTCTGAATCTCCATCACTAGATTACCAAAGCCTCCTAAAGACTTATTAAAACTAGGATACTTATAGACACCAGAAGCAAACACTTAGTTTCAATCAGAATGACTTGAGATTTTACATTTCAGACTTTCATGCTGAGTCAGATATTTCATGCTGTGCAGTCAGAGTAGGTAATTTTCCCTCCTTGTAAAAAATATATATTTTACAGTCCAGACTTTATTCCTGTCCTGGTCTACCTTCCAACTGTTCCACATCCCACACCTCCTTACCCCCTCCTCCCATTTCCAAGAACATTCCCTTCGCCCCCATCCTACCAGACTTCCCTACTCTCTTGGGTCCCAAGACTCTCAAGGGTAACTTGTATCTTCTCTGACTGAGACCATACCCAAGAGTCCTCTCCTGGATATGTGTTGGGGACCCAAAATCAGCTGGTGCATACTGTTACCTGTTTGATGGTCCAGTGACTAAGAGATCCTGGGGACCAGGTTAATTGTGACCTCCATTGTCTTCCATTTAAGAATGTTGAAATGAACAAGAGTGAATGAGGAGAGACAGAAACAGACTAGGAGCATGGGTGAACTTATTACAGAGCTGTGTCATAAGGAAACAAATATTTGTTATTAATGTTATGTCTATCATTATGCTTTCCTGAGAGCCTTGGTGTGATTTACATATGTATCACCCTTAAATGGCAGAATATTAACCTACTGTAATCCCAAAATGAATGTAGAAGAGAATATTGAAATAGATAGAGGTCACCTCACATATAGGAAGATATTAAACTAGGGAACATGGAGCAAGTGCAAGAGTGAAGAAACTCTCACTGTACATATAAACTCTTCCAGGGCAGTGAGTTCTAGGCTAGGTATTAAGCACCTTCTGTTTTGAACTATCAATAAAAGACTGTATGAAGACAAGATTGTATTATGCTCAACAAAGAGTGAAGAATTTAGAGAACAAACATGAAATTATCTATAGAAAAATATTGATCATTGACTATTATTTCCTTTTCTCCAATTTTTATTAGGTATTTACTTCATTTACATTTTAAATGCTATCCCCAAAGTCCCCTATACCCTCCCCCCACCACTCCTCTACCCACCCACTCCCCCTTCTTGGCCCTGGTGTTCCCTTGTACTGGAGCTTATAAAGTTTGCAAGACGAAGGGACCTCTCTTCCCAATGATGGCTGACTAGACCATCTTCTGCTACATATGCAACTACAGACCCGAGCTCTGGGGCTGCTGATTAGTTCATATTGTTGCTCCATCTCTAGGGTTGCAGACCCCTTCAGCTCCTCGGGTACTTTCTCTAGCTCCTCTATTGGGGGCCCTGTGTTCCATCCAATAGGTGACTGTGAGCATCCACTTCTGTGTTTGCCAGGCACTGGCATAGCCTCACAAGAGACAGGTATATCAGAGTCCTTTCAGCAAAATCTTGCTGG
>NC_034598.1:62484576-62490003 GCF_900095145.1 Mus pahari
GGTATAGTAGCCTGGACTGGCATTTGTGTTCTCTTAGGGTCTGTATAACATCTGTCCAGGATCTTCTGGCTTTCATAGTCTCTGGTGAGAAGTCTGGAGTAATTCTAATAGGCCTGCCTTTGTATGTTACTTGACCCTTTTCCCTTGCTGCTTTTAATATTCTGTCTTTACTTAGTGCATTTGTTTTTCTGATAATTATGTGTCAGAAGGAATTTCTTTTCTGCTCCAGTCTATTTGGAGTTCTGTAGGCTTCTTGGATGTTCATGGGCATTTCTATTTTCAGGTTTGGGAAGTTTTCTTCTATAATTTTTTTGAAGATATTTTCTGGCCCTTTAAGTTGATAATCTTCATTCTCATCTACTCCTATTATCCATAGATTTGGTCTTCTCATTGTGTCCTGGATTTCCTGGATGCTTTGAGTTAGAATCTTTTTGCATTTTGCATTTTCTTTGATTGCTGTGTCCATCTTCCCTATGGTATCTTCTGCACCTGAGATTCTCTGTTCCATCCCTTGTATTCTGTTGCTGATGCTTGCATCTATCGTTCCTGATTTCTTTCCTAGGGTTTCTATCTCCAGAGTTGTCTCCCTTTGGGTTTTCTTTATTGTTTCTACTTCCATTTTTAGATCCTGGATGGTTTTATTCAATTCTATCTTCTTTTGTTAGTGTTTGGTAGCATTTTCCTGTAACTCTTTAAGGGATTTTTGTGTTTCCACTTTAAAGTCTTCTCTCTGTTTACTTGTGATTTCCAGTATTTCCTTCTTAAAGTCTTCCATCATCATCCTGAGAAATGACTTTAGATCCATGCCCAGCTTTTCTGGTGTGTTGGTGTATCCAGGACTTGCTATGGTGGGAGAGTTTGGTTCTGAAGATGCCAAGCAACCGTGGTTTCTGTTGCTTCTGTTTTTATGCTTGCCTCTTGCCATCTGATTATCTCTAGTGCTTGCTGCCCTCAATATATCTGATTGGAGCCTGTCCTTCCTATTATCCCAGTTGATTCAGGACTTCTCAGAGTCCAGATTTCTCGGTGATTCTTTGATTGTGGGCTCCTGTGAACCTGAGATTCTGGGTGTGTCTGAGTTCTTGGCAGTCAAACTCCTCTGAGACACTCAAATACAAGTGTGACCCAGCTCCTGTTATCCTGGGATCCTGTTTTCCTAAGATCCTCAGTGTTTTACAATGTGTGGAAGTGGTGTCTCCTTTGATGACCATGGAGTTGACTTGTCTGTTCGAAACCAAGGTAAACCTGAACTGATTAAAAGGAACCTGAGCCTCTGATCAGGAAAGGCTCTGGTGTCCTTGTTCCTGCTGTCACAGGCCCATCACTATTCGATTGGAGCAGCTGTTGTGTTCCACTCACCAGTGATCCTAAGATCACTTGGGCAGTCCACTAGGGACTGTGGGGGTTTCTGCCAAATCCGTGCCCTAGGTGACCTGGTGTTGGTGAAGACTGGAAGGGGCTTGTGCCCCTGGTCAGGCATGTTCTCTGCTGCCCTAGTGCTGTGTCAGGTCCCTTGTTCAATTGGATTGAAGCAGATATTTTGTTCCACTCTCCAGTGATCCTAAGATCATGTGGGCAGTCTGCTAGGGACATGGGGGTGTCTGCCCACTCTGCGCCTTAGGTAACCGGGTGCTGACACAGACCTGAAGGGATTTGTGCCCCTGGTCAAGCTGGTTCTCTGCTTCCCTAGTGCTGTCTCAGGTCCCGTGTGCAATTGAATTGGAGCAGAAGTTCTGTTCCACTCACCAGTGATCCTAAGATCGCTTGGACAGTCCGCTAGGGACCGTGGGGTTGTCTGCCGAATCCGAACCCTAGGTGACCCAGTGCTAGTGCAGACTGGAAGGGGCTTGTTGACGACTGTTATTTCTTGCATGAACAGAAAGTGCCATATCTCTCTCTCTCTCTCTCTCTCTCTCTCTCTCTCTCTCTCTCTCTCTCTCCATACATACAAACACACACACACACACACAAACACACACACACACATATTTTTCACTTTTGTTCATGATTATAAACATTCACTATAGGTTTGGGCATACACCTTTGGATAAACAAGGCACCCCCCCTTTCTTTCATTCATATATATGTTGGTTAAAAAACTCTGAGTTATGCATGATTCAATAGTCATAGGTCATATTTATGCTGTTTTTACACAGTTAGGAAGGTTATTTTATCACATAACAATGAACCATATATTTTTTAGCATTTTAAAAGTCCACAAATGAAACTATTTCCTTCTAGACAGTTCTTATTACTTTTACTGTAATAGATTATGACATACCCAATGAAGTGCAGATATGACACAGCAATGTGACCTTATATTGGTTTCTATACTATACCTGTAAAAGCTACAGTTCTACATCTCCCTTAATTGACCCACTATAATAATAATAAAAGGAAATAATTACCTTTTTTAGCCACTCAGATTGCTCAGTATGAATGTGCAATTGTTATAGAAGCTGCCTATATTGAGAAAATGCCAAAGGCATTAACAGAAATCTAGAGTTCATGAAAAGGTTCTGCTTTATTAGTCTTTGCTGTTGAGTAAAATTATGCTTAATGAGAGGGGAAACAAAGGTGGAGAGACAGTACTGGTTTTTTTGCATAACTATGGAAACAGTTGCTAGGAGGCACACACAGCTACAAATTCATTGCTGGGACTCACTTCTGCAACCCCCAACCTTGGCCCCATTTGGACAGTTTATATGGATATTCATTGCTTCAGCTGGTCGGTGAAAATTTTCAATGATGGCTATTTTCTCTTTTACCATGTTCGAGTTTGGAGGCACATATCATTGTGACAAGACAGGCCGCTAATGAGAGAAGAGTTAGATGTTAATATCCAGTGAGATTGCTTTCCTGTGTTGAATTAAATATTCTTATTTCTTAGTGCATTCCTAGCACCTTTGACAGGACATGAAATGAAAGATTTCAAAAATAATGCATCATATCTTCACCTATCATTCCAAGTTTATCTTTTTAAAAGGAGATTATAAGAAAAAAATAATTTTTAAGGCTAGTGAGAATCTTCTTTCCACAAATCATTAGACTATATGGTGCTGTATGACACACTTTGTAATAGATTGTTTCATGCTTATTCTTTTAGAAGATGCCTTTGAAATAGGACACAAACAGGCTGATAATTTAGCCAGCCAACAAACAAATCTGTATTATTAATTACCACTGTCAGAAAGTAGCATTGTACCTGATTACTAGCAATGGCTGTTGCAGAATGAATTCATGGTAATAAGATCCTCGAATCTCTAGAAACATTGCCTGACAGATTAACCAATTTGTGATTTATCCAATCAAGAATACTCTCAGGAAAACGTGTGTGTGTGTGTGTGTGTGTGTGTGTGTGTGTGTGTGTGTGTGTGTATCCTTCCCATTTCAATTGTAATAACAAAGCTTGCTGCCTACAAACATAAGATTTTTAAATATATATATATATATATATATATATATATATATATATATATAGGTATATACATATATAACTACTACTACTGGCAGAAACAAGTTCTACTCACTAGGACTTACCATACCAAGTCACTCTCTCCAACAAAAATTTGTGAAACCAACCAACCATCCATCCAACCAACCAACCAACCAAACAACCAACCAAACAACTTGGTTTTATGAAACTAAAATAGCAGATATCTACTAAGTAATAACACTGTTCTTTCTGTCTTTTTCTCTTTCTTAAAAAGATACTTGATAGTGTATTATGCTAACTCATAATATTCTTGATGATCTCCTTATCTCATGTTTAGCTAATTAGTAACCATCTTTTATCAGCAACCTCGATTCTCTCTTACTACACATGATAACACAGTCACAAGTTCTGTGGACTAGGTACAGGCCATATCTGGAGAACATCATGCCACATAACTCAGAATACAAAGTAAAATTTCAGATTCCATAATGAAATTGACATAATCATTTCACTAACGTAGCCAAATGTGTTTGAAATGAGGCATCAAAATCTGATTTTACTATCTTACTCTAGTAAAGGTTGTAAATACAAAATATTTGCTGATATAAACAGTTTCTACTAAATTACAACTATCTGATCTCTGAAAATAGATATGAGAAGCCACATGAAAGAATAAATGTAGTGGAGCAAATAAGCAATTTACATATACTCTGTATAAATTTATATATTATATTATGATATATATTCATGTTAGAGGATAATGCATAGAAAACTCTCACATACACAAGCATCCATACCTATATATGTAAACTCTAAGTTGAAAAGTTTTAGGTTAGAGATTGACTATAAAAGTTTTAATGGGATTTTAACAACTATGGTTCACATATGCTTTTTAAGCAAACAATATCTATAAAATCTCCTCCAGTACATACTCTCCAAAGTGAAAGTATAGTCAGGAAGTGGAAATTACTTTCAGTAGTATCATCTCTTCTTCCTTAGTGCTACTAAAATAATGGTGCTTCATATTTACAATATATTAGCGTCAGTGAAATAGCTATGGCCTTTTGCCAATTTATCAATACCCAGGAACGTTACTGATACATGGAAATCTTTATTCACCATAATGCTGACTTGTGACCTAAACAATAATAGCAATAAAATAATAACAGCTCTCATCTTAGATAATGTGCTTATGACATAAATATTTATTTTGATGTACAAAGATGAAGAGTGACACAAATAAATGACTTTGATTATCCAATCCCACTACAAATATGTTATAATTGTCAACAAAATTCTGATGTCAAATTTAATATTATATTTCAATAATATCTACAAATTCACAAGTTCATTAGGAACAAAGAAGACCACAAACTGTCAAATCATTCCTGAGAGGAAAGAAGACTCCTAAAGATATCCTAATATCTGATCTTATTACATTATAGTGCTATAGGGATGAAGACAACCTTGAACAACACAAGCGCACACAGTTACTAGTGGGGCATATTAAAGGAATTGGAAGTAAATGGAAAAAGCAATAGACAACTACACTTTAACAAAGATGACAGGGATATATGGAGGGAAAAGATGGCCTTTTTTACAAATGGTACTTGTGTAGCTGCATATCTATGCAGATGAATAAAAAGAGATACTACCTTTCCTTTTCACTGTCCAAAAAATTTAAATTGAAGACATTCAATAAATGTGAAATGCCAATGCCTTAGAGAAAAACATAGGCGATGCTCTGGAAGATACTGAAATATGCAGAGATTTCTAAGCCAAACTTCAGTAGCCCAGGAACCATCCCCAAGAATCAACAGATGAGACTCCATGAAATTGAAATGTTTCTGCACAGAAAAAGAATCTGCCAGTAGAACTCATGGGATTGAAGGAAATCTTTATGAATTCAACTTCAGACAGAGAGCTAATATCTAGAATTTACTAATTTACACACATACACACACACACACACACACACACACACACACACA
>NC_034598.1:62490979-62512381 GCF_900095145.1 Mus pahari
TTAATCTAGGCAAGCTACTGAAGACATGATATTGGATTTTGTATTTCTTTAAAAGGATGATGACTTTTCTTTCTTCACTATACAAAGCAGATAAACATAACAACTATGATAACTTAAATATACGATTATTTAACTCATTTCAGAACAGTGTCTAAAACAATGAAGACAAACAGTTAAAGCAAAGCCAAAAATGCCTAAAAAAAAAGGATGACTGAAAGATTAAAAACATCTCTAAACCTTACTTTCCTTCACATTTACAAATTTACATGATCAACAATATTTCTAGATTAAATCAAATTTTTCAGTTGAGTATTTATAGCTACAGCATTCTTATATCTTCAACTTATAATTTATGACCTGCCTTTTATAGTTTTGATCCCTAATAAGGTCAAATTCGTCTCAAACAATCTGTCTAACTTTTGTCTTTAGGGAAGTCTTCCTTAATCTCATAACTTTCAACTAAGAAATAATGTTAGAATAAGGGGACTTAGTTAAGGGAGGTAAAATATAGGAACATTATACTAAAGACCTTAATGCAAGAGGAAATAAAGTTCATTCCTCAGATGAAAGTCTTTGGTTAGTAAGGTGATGTGGACTCACATCTTACAAGACATGTTAGTTGAATGAGATGAGTATTTTGTAAATTAATTATAAAGAGCAATAAGAAGCCCTCACACAGTATTAAAGAGCAGGTGAGTATATTTATATGCATGTTTTTAGAATTTTAAATTTAAGTGTATTTGAGGAAAATATTAGAAGTCATGGTGGATGACATAATTTGTTTCTCTTTGTAGTGATAAAATATGCCAACAACTACAAGTACAAAGAAAAAACAGTAATTTGTCTCATAATTCCTGGGTGCAATCTATCATCGTGGAAGCAAATATGGCAAGAACTTAAAGCTGCTAGTCATATTACATCCACCAAAAAGAGCACACAACAGTGAATCAGTGCATGCATGATAGTGCTCCTAGAGAGCTGTCTTCATTCAGCCCAGAACTAAGCCCATGAAATGTTGAATGGAAAAACAAACAAACAAACAAACAAACAAAACCTCAACATCCCACAAAGTCTTCGTGAATGATTGTGGTGGTCTTGCTTCTCAGACCTCATGACAAGATAATGATTGAAGGACTGCATGAGATCATGCTGGAATTAAAGAGGCGTTGACTATTTATTAATATATGAATTCAATTGCTGCCTGTGGTTTTGGCAGTTGTTATTGCTTTTGCTTTTAAATACAACAAAACCAGTCACAATGGAAGAGTGGTCTTTGGTTTTGTCATGGTGATAGATGAAATCTGGAAAAATAATGGATTATTTTTTTCAGTTAATGTAATAAAAGCTCAGCGACTTAATTGATTAGAAAAATGTCTCAGTTTAAGAAAAGATAATAATAAATGATGCTTTTGATATGAATGATAAGAATTCTACAAGAATGAAATTATTTACTAATTCATCACTGTTCATAAAATTTCTTTCAGTCCTAAAATGCCTAAGTGGTATTTTTTTCATCATTATAGTGTCCTGCCTTCTATGCCTTTGTTTCTGCACCAGTATGCATTAATATGACCTAAGGTCTGCTTACCACCTGTTCACTGACGTAATGATATTTGAGACCATAATATTCGTCTCTTTTCTGGAATGAAACTTTGGAATAAATACTGGGTATATATTATATTTAAATGGACTATAAAGCAAAGTTAATGATAAAGGCTAGTATTTTTCCCATACAGTCACATTTTCCTTATAATTTATTAAATATTCCTTTATCTAGAAATAAATTGCACCCCCAACATTATGAATGGAGTTTCCAGTATGTTTGAGATTAATTAATTGAGGACTGTTATTCCATTTGATTTATCTTTCCAGTTTTTCTTCACATTGGAATATTTTAAATAGTGAAGGCTAATCTAATATGTGTATGAATATCTACTGTCTAGTTAATTGATTCAGCTAGATTATATCATATACACATATATATGTATATATACACACATATATGTGTAGAATAAAGAAATGTATAATGAATATATATATATATATATATATACATATACATATATATATATATATATGTGTGTGTGTGTGTGTGTATATTCATTACATAATAAGAAAATACTGTATTGTTCTGTTGTCTATAGTGTTAACAGACATGATAGATTTGTATCCCTTTGGTAGTTCTTAGTGGTAACATATTCATTCACTGCATCCAACTCTTCATTGTTCCTATTTGAATATTTCTTCACATCAATGTAGCCAGGGACTTTTCAACAATCATCAGCAGTCCATAAAGTGGGTTTGACAATCAGGTTCCATTGAATTATGATGTTCCTTTATTTGAGTCTATCAAATTCTTTTTTTCTCAATTTCAAATTTGAAAATATTATAAGATCGTGATGACATTTTATTAATTCTAGTAAAATATGATGTTTGAAGGTGTATTTGCATCATGAAGTGCTGACACTGGATAATTAAGAAAGATATGAATATACATATTAAAGTTATTTTGTAAGAAAAATATTTTATGAACGGAGTGAGACATGTGTCTTTGTAAAATGTTGGAGCATCTTTTGGGTGTATACTGAGGAGTGGTATAGTTGGGTTCTCAGATATTACTATGTCCAATTTTCAGAGGAATAACCAGAATGATTTCCAGAGAATTTGTACCAGTTTGCAATCCCACCAGCAATGAAAGAGTGTTCCTCTTTCTCACATCCTTGCTAGCATCTGCTGTCACCTGAGTTTTTGATCTTAGCCATTCTGATTGGTGCAAGGTATCAGGGATGTTTTGTTTTGTATTTCCCTGAAAATTAAGGATCTAACACATGTCTTTAGGTGCTTCTCATATATTTGACATTCCTCAGTTGAGAATTCTTTGTACCCCATTTTTAATAGGGTTATTTGGTTCTCTGGAGTCTAACATCTTGAGTTTTTTGTATATATTGGATATTAGCCCTCTATCGGATGAAGGGTTAGTAAAGATCTTTTTCAAATCTGTTGGTTGCCATTTTGTCCTATGGATAGTGTCCTTTGCCTTACAGAATCTTTCAATTTTATAAGATCCTATTTTTTTTTCAATAGTTGATCTTAGAGCCTAAGCCATGTGTGTTCTGTTCAGGAAGTTTTCACTTGTGCGGTATGTTCAAGGCTCTTCCCAATTTCTCTTCTAATAGAGGAGTGTATCTGGCTAAATGTGGAAGTCTTTTTAAAAATTCTTATTAGATAATAAAACTTCCTCAACTGAGGAATACCGAATGGTTAAGCAGCACTTAAAATAATGTTCAACATCCTTAGTCATCAGGGAAATGTAAATCAAAACATCCCTGAGATTCCACCTCACACCAGTCAGAATGGCTAAGATCAAAAACTCAGGTGACAGCAGATGCTATCAAGGATGTGGAGAAAGAGGAACACTCCTCCATTGCTGGTGGGATTACAATCTGGTACAAATACTCTGGAAATCAGTTTGGCAGTTCCTCAGAAAATTGGACATAGTACTATCCAAGGACACAGCTATACCACACTTTGTCATATACCCAGAAGATGCTCCAACATGCAATAAGGACACATGCTCCACTATGTTTATAGCAGCCTTATTTATAATAGCTGGAAGCTGTAAAAAAGCCCTATGTCCTTCAAAAGAGAAAACATGGTACATTTACACAATGGAGTGCTATTTGGCTATGTGAAAGTCTTTGATCCAGTTTGACTTGAGCTTTGTTCAAGAAGTTAAGAATGGGTCCATTAGCATTCTTCTATATGTAGACCTCCACTTAAGCCAGCACCATTTGTTGAATATGCTGTATTTTGTCTACTGGAAGGTTTTAAATTCTTTGTCAAAATCAAGTGACCATACTTTTGTGGTACATTTCTTAGTCTTCAATTCTATTCCATTAATATACATGCTTGTCTCTGTGCCTATACCATGTGGTTTTTAAGACTAATTGCTCTGTAGTACACTTGACGTCAGGTATGGTGATTCTCCCAGAAGTTTTCTTATTATTCAAAATAGTTTTCACTCTCCTGGATTTTTTTTTCTTGTTCCAAATGATTTTAAAAATTGCTCTTTCTATCTCTGTGAAATTGAGAGGGGATTTTGATGGCGATTGTATTGCATCTGTAGATTGCTTTGGGCAAGATGTTCATTTTTATTATATTAACCCTGCCTATCCATGAGCATGGGAGATCTTTCCATCTTCTGTGGTCTTCTTTAAATTCTTTCTTCAGAGAATTGAAGTTATTGTCATACAGATCTTTCACTTGCTTGGTNAGANTCACACCAAGATATTTTATATTATTTGTGACTATTGTGAAAGGTGTGGTTTCCCTAATTTCTTTCTCAATCTGTTTATTCTTTTAGTATAGGAAAGCTACTGATTTGTTTGCATTAATTATATATCTAGCCACTTTGTTGATATAGTTTATCAGCTGAAGAATTTTTGTGGTGGAATTTTGGGGTCTCTTAAGTATACTATTGTACCATCTGAAAATACTGTTATTTTAACTTCTTCCTTTCTAATTTGTATCCCTTTGACCTCCTTTTTTTGTTTAATTTCTCTGATTAGAACTTTGAGTACTATATTGAATAACTAGGGACAGAGTTGGCACCCTTGTGTAGTCCCTGGTTTTAGTGGCATTGCTTCTCTCCATTTAGTTTGATGTTGGCTACTGCTTTGCTGTATATTGCTTTTATTATGTTTAGAAATGGACTGGAATTCCTGTTATTTCCAATACTTTTAACTTTTATGAAGGGGTGTTGAATTTTTTTCAAATGCTTTTTCAGCATCTAATGAGATGATCATGTGTTTTTTTCTTTGAATTTTTTTATATAATGGATTACATTGATACATTTCCATATATTGAACCATCCCTACATCCCTGGGATGAAGCCTACTTGATCATGGTGGATGATCATTTTGATGTGTTCTTGGATTTAGTTTATGAGAATCTTATTGAGTATTTTTACACCAATATTCATAAGTGGAATTTGTCTGAAGTTCTAGTTCTTTGTTGAGTCTATGTGTGGTTTTGTTATCATCATAAGTGTGGCTTCAAAGAACAAATTAGGTACTGTTCCTTCTGTCTCTATTTTCTGGAACAATGTGAAGAGTATTGGTGTTAGGCCTTCTTTAAAGGTGTGATAGAATTCTACACTAAAACCATCTGGCCCTAGGCTTTTTATTTTTGTTTGGGAGACTTTTAATGGCTGCTTCTATTTATTTGGGGGATATGGGACTATTTAGATGGTTTATATGATCCTTATTTAATTTTGGTACCAATAGCCAGAAGCTAGAAACAACCCAGGTGTCCCTCAACAGAGGAATGAATAGAGATAGTGTGATATATTTACATATTGGAGTACTAGCCAGCCATAAAAACAATAAATTCATGAAGTTTTCTGGGAAATGGGTGGAATGAGAAAATACTATCCTAGTGAGGTAACACAGCTATGAAAGAACACACATGGTATGTACTGAATGATGAGTGGATATTGGACAAAAAGCTTGGAATACCCATGAAACAACTTATAGACCATATGAAGCTGAAGAAAAAAGAAGACCAAAATATGGATGCTTCAGTCCTAATTAGAAGAGGGAACAAAATAATCATGGGAGGTAGTAAGTGGGAGGAACTTGGGAGGTAGAAAGTACAGGGAGAGAAAAAAGGGGGTAGGATCAGGTATGGGTGGAGATGAAGATGTAGAGAGGGTCAGGAAATTGAACAGAGGTGTATAGCAATGGGGGATGTGGAACTGGTGGTAGCCACCAGCAGGTCCCAGATGCCAGGAAAGCAACAGGTTCCCAGGACCCAATTGGGAATTACATTAGCTGAAATACCCAGCAAAGGGGAGAGAGATCCTGTAGAGACCATATACAGAGGATAGGCACACCCTGCCCCTACACCCAGTTGAAGAATGGGGCCACCTACCTTTCTCAAATATTTAATGCAGAATTGTTCCTGTCTAAAGGAAATACAGGGCCAAAGAGTGGAGCAGAGATTGAAGGAAAAGCTATCCAGACTGCTCCACCTGGAGATCCATCCCATATGCAGCCACCAAACCCAGTCACTATTGCTGATGCCAAGAAGTGCTTGCTGACAGGAGCTTGTTATATCTTTCTCCAGAGAGCCTCTGCCAGAGCCTGACAAATACAGATGAGGGTGCAAATAGCCAACTATCAGACTGAGAAAAAAAACAAAAACAAACAAACAAAAACCCAATGGAGGAGTTAGGGGGAAGGACTGAAGGAGCTGAAGGGGTTTGCAACCCCACAAGAAGAACAACAATATCAACCACCCAGATCTCCAAGAGCTCTCAGACTAAACCACCAATGAAAGAATACACATGGAGGGACCCATGGCTCCAGCTGTATAAGTAGCAGAAGATGGCTTTATCTAGCATCAATGGGAGATGAGGAACTTGGTCTTATGAAGGCTTGATGCCCCAGCATAGTGGAATACTAGGGCGGTTAGGCACGAGTGTTTGGGTGGGTGAGGAAACATCCTCATAGAAGCAGGGGGTGTGGAATGGTTTAGAGGGTTTCTAGGGGGAAAACTTGGAAATGACATAACATTTGAAATGTAAATAAATAAAATAACCAATTAAAAAAAGTTTAAAAAAAGAAAATGTTTTAAAATTTGCTATAGATTTTAAAAAGTAATATGTTTGTATTAGCTATATCAAAAACATACAATATAATAGATATTTAAATTATGTCCTACTATGATAGGGATTGGTTCTAATGCTTTGAATTAATAGGAAATCTACCTGTCCAAATGTTCAAGTTCCTTGTCCCCAAATGGTTTTTGAGAGATCAGTAAAGAGCCACCTTCCAATGGCTTCGTGGAGAGAGTGGAATAAACTCGAATATTGCAGGGAATGGGAACTGGAAGAGAGGAAGGGAGAATCGTCAGGCTTCAGAGGGAGATTGCTCAGATTTATAGCTAAATGAAAATCATCGGAAATGTAGATGAGAAGGAATGTGGCCCTCAAAAGGGCTGCTCATGAGCATCTTGGGCAGCAATAACAAGGGGGGGGGGGGCGCCCAGAAGGAACAGGGCAGCAAAGATAGATCATAGATTTAGAGAGTGTTGTGTAGGAGTACCAGTGGAAAAATCTATGATAGTCAGGCAGAGGACTAGAACTGCTCAGCCTTTGAGCTAACCAAGGTGTTTTAAGAACAAGCTAGTGTGTGTGTGTGTGTGTGTGTGTGTGTTTCATTTGCAGGTCCAAAGAGTTCCAGGTGCACGGAAGAGTGTGATCTACAGGAAGCACAAAATGGTTTAGCTAAACACTCTGCTACACTAGTATTTCCATGTAAAAATATACCCTTTGATCAACGTACCTCTCTTTTAAACCTCTCAGTCCCTGGCAAATGCTTTCTTCACTCTATATGTATGATATCTAGTAATTAAGATGGCCTATGAATGAAATTATGCCACATCTATAATTCAGCTTCATTCTTATTTCATTGAATAACTATTCCCTTGAATCCATATTGTCATAAGATCCATAAAGTACCTATTATTGAAATAATGAGAATACTGTAACTTCACTTTAATTTTTCCCCTTCCAATATACACAATAAATTACAAACATTAAATGTCATTCCTCCTTTCTGTGACATCAGACTGGAAAAGACAAGGCTTACTTCACATCCCTCCAAGTTTCCCCATGCTACTCCAATGCCCAGGACACTGGTGGAACTTCTCAGGGTATTTTTCTCCAGTTAGAGGTCATACTGAGTGTGGTTGCTGCCCTACTTGTGTCCACTTGAGATTTTGTATGGTTCTCTGAATCTATCCTAATCTTCTTTTGCCTTATCTTGAAAATGCTCTGATTTATTTTCTGCTGCATTCTCAGGAACAACAGATATTTCTTTGCAAAGAGAAATGACTTTAAGGCCCCCGTTGAAACACCCAGTTTTTAAACCCAATGCCTAAAGAAGGCACTTCCCCAGCTTTTATTTTGCTCATTTGTTTTTGAGCCTTGATAGTTGAATGTTTGCTCTGTTCCACAAACAACTTGTGCCTATGATTGCTTATCTTGTGTTTGACACAAAACTAGAAAAGATATATGCCAGGGAGACAAGAGTCTTACAGACTAAATTCCCTATAGTAATAGACAGAAAATGTTCTGTTCTTTTCTTTTGCCTGTTCCTGGTGCTCTTGCCTTAGAAACACTGATAGGTTAGAAAATTATCCATGAAGAGTTCAGGAGAAAGGAAGGGCTTAGGAGGTGATCTCATTGAGGCAGCTCATGATGATTCTGTGTAGGAGTCGATCAATTCCAGAGTGCCAAGCTTAGGCACTAAGGCACACTTTGTTCACCAAAGTTGCATAGTTGCATATGTGGGTCATCATCCATGTGTTCTTTCCTATTCTCCCATTATCTAACCAGTTACTGAAAAGCATTCCTTAAGATGTCACTTGCATTAGTGGGATTGCTTCAAGTTTCTCTCCCTTTAGTTTATGTTGGCTCCTGGTTTGCTGTATAATGCTATTACTATGTTTAGGTGTGGGTCTTGAATTCCTGATTTTTTTCCAAGACTTTTAAAATGAAGGGCTGTTGAATTTTGTCAAATGATTTCTCAGTATCTAATGAGATGATCAGGTGAATGAACCCACACACCTATGGTCACTTGAACCTATGGTCCTCTTGACAAAGGAGCTAAAATCATCCAGTGAAAAAAGGACAGAATTTTCAAAAAATGGGGCTGATTCAACAGGCCATCATGTAGAAGAATGCACATTGATGAATTCTGATCTCCTTGTACAAAGCTCAAGTCCAAGTGGATCAAGGACCTCCACAAAAAAAAAAAAAAAAAAAAAAAAAAAAAAAAAAAAAAAAAAACACCTATGACTTATGCTCTAAGATCAAACACAGACAAATGGGACCTCATAGGACTTCCATGATTCTTCAAGGCGAAGGACACTCTCAATAGGACAAAAAGGCAACCTATAGACTTGGAAAAGATCTTTACCAACTCTACATCCAATAAAGGGCTAATATTCAATATATGCAAAGAACTCAAGAAGTTAGACTCCAGAGAACCAGATAACTCTATTAAAAATGGGGTACAAAGCTAAACAAAGAATTCCCAACTGAGGAATCTCCAATGGAAGAGAAGCACCTAAAAAATGTTCCTTAGTCATCAGGGAAATGCAAATCAAAACAACCCTGAGATTCTACCTCACACCAGTCAGAATGGCTAAAATTAAAAACTCAGGTGACAACAGATGCTGGTGAGGATGTGGAGAAAGAGGCACACTCTTCCATTGTTGGTGGCATTGCAAGCTGGTACAACCACTCTGGAAATCAATCCAGCAGTTCCTCAGAAAATTGGCATAGTATTACCTGAAGACCCAGCTATATCACTCCTGGGAACATAACAAAAAGTTATCCAACATATTACAAGGACACATGCTCCACTATGTTCATAGCAGCCTTAATTATAATAGCCAGAAGCTGGGAACAACCTAGACTTCCCTCAAGAGAGGAATGAATACAGAAACTGTGGTACATTTACACAGTGGAGTGCTACTCAGCTATTAAAAACAGTGAAATTCTTAAGAAACTCTTAGGTAAATGAATGGAACTAGAATATATCCTGAGTGAGGTAACCCAATCATGAAAGAACACACATGGTATGCACTCACTGATAATGGCATATTAGCTCAAAAGCTTGAAATACCCAAAATACAATTCACAGACTACATGAAGTTCAAGAAGAAGGAAGATCAAAGTGTGGATGGTTTGGTCCATCTTAGAAGTGGGAACAAGATACTCATGGGAGGAAATATAGAGACAAATAGTGGAGTAGATACTGAAGGAAAGGCCATCCAGAGACTGCATCACCTGGGGATCCATCCCATATACAGTCACTAAACCCTGTGACTATTGTGGATGCCAAAATGTGCTTGCTAACAGGAGCCTGACATAGAAGGTTTCTGAGAGGCTGTGGTAGAGCCTGACAAGTAGAGATGTGGATGCTTGCAGCCAGCTATTGGACTGAACACTGGTCTTCAATGGATGAGTTAGAGAAAGGATCAAAGGAGCTGAAGGAGTTTGCAACCCAATAGGAAGAACAATATCAACCAACAGACCCCCCCCCCCAGCTCCCAGGGACGAAACCACCAACCAAAGAGTACACATGGAGGGACCAATGGCTCTAGCTGCCTATGTAGGAGAGGATTGCCTTATCTGGTATCAGTGGGAGGAGAGGCCCTTAGTTCTATGAAGGCTCGATGGATGTTCCAGTGTAGGGGAATGCCAGGGCAGGGAGGCCAGATTGAGCGGGTGGGTGGGGAAACACCCTCATAGAAGCAGTGTGGGGCATGGTTTAGTGGGTTTCTAGAGGGAAACCCAAAAAAGGGATAATAATTGAAATGTGAATAAAGAAATTATCCAATAAAAAGCCACTTTAAATAGAGTTTTAAAAAGGAAATAAAAATAAATTTGAAATCATAAAAAAAGTCACTTGCAAATTAGTCTCCATCTCTCAGGTTACTCCTTGGTAATTTGAACTAATACCACGTCTTCTTGAAATTTTACCAAGATTTTAACCTTCGAACAGACTCTTTCAGGTATTTTTTTTTTATGATTATAGCTTTCCAAAGTATTTTTTGTAACTTTCATTCATTTTCATAATTTTTATTTCTCTCTCTCACACACAAGGACACATATTCATAGAGACTACTCTGAATTTAGGAGAAAAAGTTGATTGTACATATTGATTATGTCTGTCTTGACTCATATTAACAAAATTTGTTGAAATATCTTGAATAGTATGCTTATTTATATAGAATAAAATAGTTCGTTCCTTTTGTAACCATAATGAAATTTTAAAAAACATGATAACAAAAATATTATCTTAATCATGATGGTGTTAATCAGAAAAAATCATTGATAAAATTTCATGAACAAAAGAAATCTACCATATACTGACTTACATAATGTTATATTTGTCAACTATCATAAAAATACATACTTAATTGCTTATATTTAAAAATACATATAAAATAGATCCTAACTTGGAAAAACAGCAGAGGCTAAAAGAAGAAGAAAAATTTGAAAGCATATATGTGGAAGGCATTCCAGGTACCTTATGGGAGTACTAATTCATACTTCCTATAGTAAAAAGAAATATATGCTCTGCTTTCTAATATATAAAAAGATATAATGGATCAGAGGAGTTAATGAATTGGTATGTGTATAAAATTATCAGAGCTAATATTTAACCTGAATTTACATTTTTAAAAAATATGCATTTACATATTTAAAAAATATATAGCTCAAAAACAACCCCTTTTGATTGTTAAAAAGACAAGAGAAGACATACGAACTTGTTTTATACAAAGTTATCCAAGAAGCAGGATAGTCCCCAAATTGATACTGAGAAAACTGGGAATAGATAGTTAATTTATATATTTAAAAAAAGGCTACTATAAATTGGAGAAAATTGGCAGCTTACTGTGGGAGACAAAAAATGATGAAACCAAATGGAGGCAATTGAGGCAAATAAATTACATGGGAGAACCTGAGAGGGAAGATATGAGAAGAGACGGGAGCAATGTAGCAGAGTGAGCTGAGCCAGAGACTCACTATAGCCTTGTGCCTCATCTCCTGCAATTTTTGTTAAGCCACTTGACCTGTGCCTTGTTTTTCTCACGTGTAAAGTGTAGATGTTCGAATAATGACTTCCTTTACAAGTCTGTAGGGAACATTAATTAGGTAATGTTCTCCATGAGCTTTGAAGATTAAAAGGCTCAAATAAGTGCTAAGTATAAATACAAAACCAAAGAGATGCGATCAGAAAGTACACAAATCAGAGAGATGAAAGCAGAAAAATTATAATAGAGGTGATAAAGTCTAGATAGACAGGGAGGGACATGTGTGACAAGCTGGGGAAAACCAATCCTCCAATAAACATGAGCCTCTGTGTTGAAATTATAGCTTATATGGATTAATGTATGAAGGCTTTACCATTCTAAAAAAATACACTTTTATGTATGTTTCTATGCAGTTTGTGCAAAGAGGAAGCTGCATAATTTCTTTTCAAGGACACAAAAGTCACCATGCTCATTGTACCTGTCACTTCCTAAGCTGTACTGTTCATTTTGGTCCACTCTGGTTTTAGGTGTTACATGCCTATCAGATATGAGGCCTTTGCTTTGAGATGTCCCTTCTCTCTACCCAATACTTTCAATGTGTGAGATTCACAAAGTCAAACCAAAATAAGATGGATGGGATGCAGTGACCACAAAGGACTCCAGTGAACTGTGAAACAGGGAAATGAACCAGGCTCTATACAGAAAAGATTGGGTAGACTACGAAACTAATGCCAGTTACTGTATCAAGCTTTACCCTCTAATCTCCTCAAAGCAATTAGAATTTTCAAGGAGAAGAAAAAAAAATCACGACTTCACCAGAAAGAGCATAGTAGTACTCTGAGTTGATTTTATTTTGCATGAAGAACTTTATTGAGGTATGAGTGTGGAAGAGGAGAAATATATTTAACCAGTGACATTTGAGTTTGAAAGGGAATCAGAATATTCAACAGCTACCACATAGACAATGGCCAATCACAGCTGGTATATAAAACCAAGCCTGGTGCATCTCCTATTGATGCCGTCCTGCATTGCATCAGGCATAAAGAGAACTATGAGACTCCATAGTTTAAAGTTTAGAGCTATCTTCTGTTATAGTTTCTTTTAAGTTTCACAGTCTAGTCTTTTGTGCACTCCCTCATCCTTCAGGCTCAGTGACTATTGTCTACACAGTTGTGATGTAATGATCCATATTAAAACTTGACACCTTGGTGTTTTCAAAATATTAAGTTGGTTTTACCTCAAATTACTTGCATTGAACAGATGTGATATGACAAACCAGTAAGTGAAGGTACTGTATGTGAAAAACAAATTGGTGAGCAATTTGTTATCAATCTCAAGTGGTATCCAAGCACAAAACTCTACTGCAATAAAAGCACATTTAGTTGATATGGTAGACTTCACTGCTAAAGGACAAAGTAGGACTTTGTAAATACATCAATAGGGGATATGGAAGTAACAGATTAATATAACATTTCTCAGAAATAATTTTAAGTATATCCTTAGGATAACCTAAAATAATTTTTGTAATGGCATAGCTAACTTTAGTTCAAATGACTAGGGAACCTTCTCATGATTATTAGACTTATACCATCATGACTTATACCATACTTTTTTTCTTTTATCTATTTTAGGTTCGCTCTGTAGTTATTTCTGTATTCATAAATATTTATGTTTCCAAGGCATAGGTAGGAAAGCAAATATAAAATTGGTATCTGATTATATATTTCCTATATATCATTAGACTACTGATAGGTAAACAAATATTTGGATAATACAGTAAATAAAAGAGCATAAATGAAAAGATATGGGCATTTTAATGAAATTTTGTGTTTAAAAATGTCATAAACAAATAAGAATGTTGTTTGAATTGTCTCCTAAATGCATATTTGGATCCAGTCACTCATGATTTCCATTAAATGCTAATGTGAAATCTCAGTGAATCATTTAAAATTTCAAGGTCTGAGTTTTTTTTAAATCAGTAATTGATAACTTTCTAAGAGAAGGAATTGAGTCAAACCAGAACTCAACTTTTTGATAGCATTTCTTTGAATGTCATATGTTTACTTCAGCTTGATCACACCACACTCTCTTCACATTTTTTTTTTGCACAAAATTACAGTGCTGGGAACATCTTTGCAGAATATTTTTTCTCTTTTAATATACTGCTAACAAAAATTATTATGACATTTTTGACATAGTTCTTTGTGGCAAGGATTATGACATATTCATCTGTATTCAGTGGGAGTTCCTGGACACAACTTTCTTGCAGGGTAGTGTTATAAAGTCCTTCTGGTAAGGTCATTCACCATATATCAAACAGTGAAGACTAAACCTATGTCTTCTTTGAATGATTGACCTATCATCATGTTGATTCTAAAAGACTCTGAAATTACTTCAGTTCAAAACATAAAATCAATGTATAGTAAAGTGAGAAGCATAAGTTACTCTGTGAACAAGAATATTATGATATAAACACAGGGGCAAAAAATGATTTATGTATTTAAACTTGGTTTGGGAATAAGGTGTTGGATACCAAGGGATTATGATTATATTACAATAAACAGAGTCAAACACTCAATTAATATATTTATCTAAACAGCTAATTTCCTCTGCAAGGAAAATGGTACTTAATTAATTTGGCTGAACAAGACTTCTTACTGTGAATTCCCAGCAATGCTGCTAAATGGGGTCACTTGATCAACCCACTAGAAAGAAAAGCATATTGGGATGAAGAATTGGAAAATTATGTATATTTAGAACCTTTCAATTAGTATCAATTATTGTATAAAACTCATTTTCTTATTTTTATGTTATTTGATCATATCATTCTCCTCTTTCAACACCTTCCACAACCCTCTGCACCTCCTTACAAACATAATTTCGGGTTCTATTTCTTTCTTTAAAATATCAAACCTGAGCCAATAAACAAGGAAGCAAACAAACAAACAATCAAACAAAACAGAATTTGCTGCATCCAAGAAATGCATATTAACATCAAGGATAAACATCATCTCAAGGTAAAAGAATAGAAAAAGACATGCCAAGCAAATTGACCCAAGAAACAACCTGGTGTAGCAATTTTAATATCTAACAAAATAGACATCAAAAGAAAACTAATCTGATAAAATAAGGAAGAACACTACATATTAATCAAAAGAAATATCTGCAAAGAGGATATTAAGATTTTGAACATTTATGTACTAAACACAAGGTTACTCAGGTTCCTAAAAGAAATGTTGATACTGCTAAAATCATATATTGACCCTCAAACTGTGATAGTTGGTAATTTCAATACCCCACTTGCCAATAGACAAGAAACCCAAAGAGGGGCAGGGGAGAAACAGTGAAATGGTGAAGATAATGGTATTATAAACCAAATGGCCCTAGTGGATATTTATAAAACATTTCACACAAACATAAAAGAATATATCTCCTTCGCTGCCAATCTTGGAACTCTCTCCAAAATTGTCCACATATGTGGAAACAAAGTAAGTCTCAGAAGACACTAGAAAATTGAAATAACACCCTGTATCTGATCTGATATCACCAAATAAAGCTGTCTATCATCAACAACAACAACAAAAATCCTACAAACTCATGGAAACTGAAGAACTCACTACTGAATGAGAAAACATGTTAAAATAGGAATTAAGAAAGATGATAAAGCCTTTCTAGAATTGAATGAAATCAAAAGCACAATGTACAAAAACTTATGGGACATAATGAATGCATTTCTAAGAGGAAACTTCATAGTACCAAATGCCTACAAAAAGAAAAGGAAAACAAAAGAAAAAGAAAAGAAGAGAGAGAGAGAGAGAGAGAGAGAGAGAGAGAGAGAGAGAGAGAGGAAAAAGAAAGAAAGAAAGAAAGAAAGAAAGAAAGAAAGAAAGAAAGAAAGAAAGAAAGAAAGAAAAAGAATTGAAGAGATATCATATTAGTAACATCATGGTATACCTGAGAGTTGAAGGAGGAGGAGGACAAGGAGGATGAGGATGATGATGATGATGATGATGATGAGGAGGAGGAGGAGGAGGAGGAGGCAGAGACTGAGAAGAAGAGAAGAGAAGAGAAGAGAAAAGAAAAGAAAAGAAAAGAAAAGAAAAGAAAAGAAAAGAAAAGAAAAGAAAAGAGAAGCAAGTCCCAGAGGAGTAGATATGAAGGAATAACCAAATGAAGCTGCTGAATTCAACAATGTAGAAATGAACAACCAAATGAAAAGCAATACAAAGAATCAATTAAAAAAAAAAAAAGAGTTGGTTCTTTGAAAAAATCAGCAAGATTGGCAAACCATAAGCTAAATGAAATAAAAGACAAAAAGTGATGATTTAAATTAATACGTAGTTGAAAGGGGGGACATAACAGAAGCAGCGAAAATCTAGAATATCATAAGGATGTATTTTAGAAACCTGTATGCCACCGATTTGAAAAAATATAACACAAATAGATAATTTTCTTGACCAATACAACCTACTGAAATTAAATCAAAATCAGGAAATCAATTTAAACAGACATACAATCCTTAGTATAACAGAAGCCATCATTGAAAGTCTCCTAGCCAAAAGAAGCAGAAAGACATGTAGTTTCTTCACAGAATTCTATCTTATTTTGAAAGAAGAATCAATGCCAATTCTCCCCAAATTATTCTAAAAAATGAAAGAGATAAAAATGTTTCTTACTTCCTTTTAAGAGGCCACAGGTAACATGATCCTTTAGCCTAACAAAGGAAAAAACATCCATTTCCCTTATCAAGGTAGATGCAAAAATTCTCAATAATATACTTTGAAACCAAATAAAAGAATGCAAGATAAAGATTTATGATCTTCAGAGCAGAGAGGCAGGATTGGTTCAATATATTTAAATCAATACATGCACTCCACCATATAAACAGACTAAAAGACAAAAAATACAAGATCATCTCATTAGATAAAGAAAAAGCCTTTGACAAAATCAAGCAGACTTCATGATAAAAGTCCTGCAGAGATTAAAAATATAAGAAGTAATAATAATAATAATAATAATAAAGGAATTATAAAACAAGCCCACAACCAATATCAAGCAAGAAACAAATTCAAAATACTTCCATTAAATCAGTAGAAAGAAAAGGTTTTTCATTTTATTCATACCTATTCAATAAAGTACTTGGAATCTTAGAGCAAGAAGAAAAAATAAACATAAAAATGATAAAAATAAGAAATGGAACAGTAAAAGTAATGTATTTGGTCTTATTTATAGAAGATATGAATACATATACATAACTGAAGTTAAAATTTCCACCCTGATACTTCTGCAGCTGATAACCTTTCTAACAGTTCTGCAAGTTACAAAATTAATACACACACACACACACACACACACACACACACACACACACACACACACAAGTTACCTTCCTTTGCAGAGAACAAGTGGACTGAGAAATATATATATATATATATATATATATATATATATATATATATTGGGGTAATTGTAACAAAGCAAGTAAAACTTTTTTCTATTATTTATTAATCATTTTATTCATTGACATTTCAAATAATATCCCCTTCCCAAAATCCCCTCCATAAGCACCCTTTCCCTTCACCCCTCTCCCCCTTCCCCCTTGCCTCTATGAGGGTGCTCTTCCTCCCAATTACACACTCCTGCCTCACGTCTCTAGCATCCCCCTATGGTGGGACATCAAGTTTCCACAAGACCAAGGGCCTCTCTCCCACTGATGTCAGATAAGGCCAAGTAAACTCTTTGATGGGTGCTTTAGTACCTGGGAGCTCTGGATGGTCTAGTTAATTGATATTGTTCTTCTTATGGAGTTGCAATTTCCTTCAGCTCCTTCAGGCCCTCTCTTAGCTGTGCCATTGGGTCTATGGGCACAGTTTAATGGTTGGCTGTGACTATTTACATTGTATTGGTCCGATGGTGGTAGAAACTCTCAGAGAACAGTTATACCAAGCTCCAGATGCTTTGTGGAATCAGCAATAGTGTGGGTGTTTGATGTCTGCAGATAGGATGGATCCCTAGGTCTCTGGATGGCCTTTCCTTCAATCTTTGTTCTGTTCCTGTCTTTCCTTTGGACAGGATCATTTCTGGGTTAACAATTTTGAGATGGGTGGGTGGCCCCATTCCTCAACTGGGGGGAAGTGCCTATCTACTGGAGGTGGTCTCTACAGATTCTATCTCTCCTTTTGTGGGCATTTTGGCTAAAGTCATCATCATTGTGTTCTGGGAGCTTCTCACTTCGCTTTCATCTGGTACTTTCTAGTGGCTACCCCCAGTGCCCCATCCCACACTGCTATATATTTCTATTTCATTTTTTCTGACCCTCTGTACTTCTCTCCTCTCTCTTCCAATACCTGATCCTGACTCCCCACCACCACCCTGCATTTTCCCAGGTCCCTTCCTCCCTCTACCTTCTGTGATTATTTTGTTCCCCCTTCCATGTAGGATTGAAGCATCTACACTTTAGTCTACCTTCTTCTTAATTGTCTCAGACCCCTGATCTCCGACCGGCAGAGACAGGGAAAAACAACACACACGCCAAGGAATGTTCCAAACAGATTTCTTCTTTATCTCTCTGAGCAGCTTTTTCCTCTCCCTCTCACAAACAGCTTTCTCTAACCCTCTCCTGGCTCCAACTAACTCCAACTGAACTCTTCTCCAGCTCTTCTCCAACTGAACTATTTACAGCTTCCTCCCACAGCATTCTCCTCTCTCCCTCCAGGGCACATCCTGTTTTTCTCAGTCCTCTGAGCTCCTTCAAAACAACATTCTCCCCCTCCCCTCCCCCACACATCCTGCTTTCAGTTATCTGTTCAGTCCTCTGACCTAATCCCTCCCCCCTCTCCTGGATCCAGTCAGAGTTCAGCCAGGGAGCATGCAATAGTCCAGTGACTCAGCAGGCAGGCAGCACAGGATCATCCAAGTGCGCAGGCTCAGGTCAAACAGGGAGCAGGGTGGTCTCACTCACTCCGTACACTTAATAATAAAAAATTAAGATATTGAAGAAAGAAATTGAAGAAGATATCAGAAGATGGATAGGTCTCCCAAGCTCATGAATTGTGAAGACCAATATACTAAAATGATCCTACTAAAAGTAATCTATGTATTAAATGCAATGTCCATCAAAATTCCAACACAGCTTTTCGCACATCTTGAAAAGATGGTTTTTAGCTTCAGATGAAAACACACTTACACAGACTGACAGAAAAGAGAAGAAAAAGAAAAAAAAAGTAAAAAGGAAAGAAAAGCATCAGGAAAGCTAAAGCAACATTAATTAAGGAAATCACTGCTGGGTGCAGAGCCATCATTAACCTCAAATTATACTACAGAGCTAAAGCAATAAGAACAACATAGTATCGGCATAAAAACAGGCATGTTGATAAATGAAACTGAATTAAGACCCTGATGTACATCAACATAATTATGGACACCTAAATTTTTATAACAAAGCCCAAAATACACACTGGTAAAAAAGAAACACTTCAATAACGGTGGTAGTTAAAGTGGTTGAAATACTGTAAAAGGATGCAATATAGCCATACCTATCACCTTGAACAAAACTTAACTCCAATTGAATCAGAGACCTAATCATAAAAACAGGCACACTGAACCTGATAGAAATGAATGTTGGGGAATATCCCAGGAAAGTACATTTTGATCAGAACACCAAGAACACAGGCTCTAAGAATATCAATAACTGGAACCTAAAGAAACTGAGAAGCTCCTGAGCTGCAAAGGATACAATCATTTGGATAAAACAAAAGGCTCCAGAGTGGAAAAGTTATTCTTTACCAACTATATATTCAACAGAGGGCTAATTTTAAATCCTATAATGTACTCAATAAAACTGAAAATAATAAAAAATGCATTTCTAATATAGGATACAGCTCTAAACAGAGTATTTTCTTAAAATGAGCCACAAATACCCGAGAAGCACTTAAGAAATATCAAACGTCTAAGTCATCAGGAAAATGTAAATTAAAATGTTTTTGAGATTTGATCTTATTAATCAGAAAGGCCAAATCAATCAAATGAATGATACCCCATGCTAGTAAGACTATCATACAGGGAATACAACACTCATGGATTGATTTGGGGGATGAAAACTTGAATAGCTGCAAAGGAAATCAGTGTTTGATATTTTCTCAGAAATCTAGGACTATATTTGCCTCTATATTTCACAATATTACTATTGGGCATATACCCAAAATATTCTACATTCAACTACAGAGACACTATCTCAAAAATATTTACAGTTTCTCTCATAATGATGAATATATGTTAGAAACAAACTATATGTTCATCTATCAATGAATGGATAAAGGTAATGTGGTACATTTACACAATGATATATTACTTAGTTGTTAAAAAGTGAAATTATGAAATTAACAGGTAAATGGACTGGGACAGAATAAAAACATATAGGGTGATGTAAAACAGACCCTAAGAGACAAATAGGGTCTATATGTTGAAGTTAGCAGTTTAGAATTTGAAATGCAGACTATAATCCATAGAACCCTAGAAGTATGGTATAAAGTAAGATATTGGGGGGGGGGGGAATTAAATTACCCTAGGAAAGAGATAAAGTAAATAACTGCAGATAGGAAAGTACTGGCATAGAAGGATCAAATGGGCAGGGAGAGGAAAGATTAGAGTGAAGAAGAGAATATAAGAAGGGACAACTAAAGCTAAGGGCTATATGAGTGGTTGTATGTAAACCTAACAGAACAGAGACTTCCCAAAATAAATACATATATAATATTGGCCTAAACCACTGCCAGATAACAGGGAGAGGGAACCCCAACTGGGCATTTCTTGATCTCAAATAGAAACTTAAGATCATAAAATGCTTTTCATTTAAATGAGTTCTTGCCCAGATGAGTCCCTTGGGAAGCCCAGGGCATTGCCAAGGCTGCGGGTTGTTTTCCACAACTTGATGGTAAATTCCTATTACTGAGGACCCTGTAAAAGTAACTTTTATTCACCAGATATAGTTCTTGTCTCAGAGGTTTACTGATGAGCAAGCTCACCCTGTCTAGTTCTTTCTGAACTATGGCTGGCTAGTTCAACTCAGCTGTGTTGGTTCAATCTCCTTTCAAAGCTGACTGACTCAAACAGGCTTCTCTCAGCTTCTGACTCAATTGCACTGGTGGCCTCAAATTTACTCAGGCAATATGTTTTAATCTTCTGGCTCCTTCTCACTCCCGGGATCATTTTGTCTTTACTGGCAACCTAACTCTGTATTCCTGAGCCTATAATGTTAAGTGGAGCCCATGCAACCCATTTGGCCAACCACTCAACAAGATGTAGAACATTTCACTTGGTAACACATGGTGATTAAGTGGGGCATTGTCTCACCCATTATATGTTAATTACCTTCACATACCTTTTATATATTTTAGGAAGCTTCTAAAGTAGTAGGTTTAAAAGAAATTAGAATAGCAGTGAGATGAGGAATGAGAAGACATTGTAGAAAAGGGATGATGGGGGAAGGATAAGTGACAAAATGGCCTTGTCTTAGGACTTTATCTTAAGAAGATTTATTGCTATGATGAGATGCAATTACCAAGGCAATTTATAGAAGAAAGAGTAATTTCATGTTTTCAGATTGTGAATTTATGATCATAATGACAGAGAGATTGGCACTAGGTATGAACGCATGGCACCATGCTGAGACTGAGAGCTCACATGTCATCTACAATCACAAAATGGAGAGGGAGAAGAGGAGGGAGAAGGGCAGGGAAGGAGGAGGGAAGGGGGAGGGGAGAGAGAATGAGAGGGAGAGGGAGAGGGAGA
>NC_034598.1:62512480-62520984 GCF_900095145.1 Mus pahari
GGGAGAGGGAGAGGGAGAGGGAGAGGGAGAGAAAACACTATAGTTGGTCCAAATTGGAATGGCATGGGGTTTCAAATCTTTAAAGTCTGCCCTCCTCTAACAAGGGCATATCTCCCAACTCTTCTCAAAGTGTTCAACTATGAACCAAACATTCAAACCTATGGACCTTTGAAGCCATTCTCATTGAAACCACTACACTCCTTTTGAAAGCAATTGTTATTTTTGAAATTTCTTTAAAATTTCAAAATTCTAAAGAGATTTTAGATTTTAGAATTCTTCACTTCTTTATTTCTATAATAATTTACAAAAGCAACTAATGGCGAAAGGGTTTATGGTAGGTCACAATTCTGGTTTTTTTTCTATTATGGTCGGGTGTTAAGGTTTCAGGAAGCTGAAGCAGATGGTTATATACTGTCTGTAACAGGAAGAAATAAAAAAAAAAGGTGATTGTATGAATTAGCATTATAGTTTCTCCATTTGTAGAAAGTTCGGGTCTCAAAAATTAATGCTGCTCATAGTAAGTGGTTCTTCTTCAATTAACATAAATAAAATTATCTTTTATAATGTCATTCTATCAGGAATTTCTAGATTGTTTCAAGTTGACAACTGAAAGTGACAATGACACCTAGCAAATGGGGAATTGTTGAAAAGGAATAGGGTTAAATGTAATGTGTAATGTTGGATTATCTTGGTTTAAAAAAAACCTAATAAATCTTGTACAACATCCACCTTACCTCACCTTCATCATTTACTAGACATATGTAAAAAAAAGTAATATATGAATTTGGTTTCAATGAATCACATAAATAGAAAGAAATATCTGCTTAGGTGCTCAGGAGCTAGAGAAGGTGCATGCTGATTGTGCCATTTAAAAGTTCCAGAGGGACACTTTCAAAAGTGACTGCAAATGATCTACTTTTATCCTGGATTGAGAGACTCAGCTTCACTGACCAATTTTATGGAGTCACTGGGAAAAAAACAAAAAAAACAAAAAACAAAAAAAAAAACAGAACTAAGAAGAAAATGGAATCAGTGCAAACGCAAAGTTGTGCTAGATTAGCATTTAGGGTTATGTCTGCCAAAGGAACATACCAGTTACCTATGTCTCGTTGTTTGCATGTGTTTAAACTGGTTTTACAAACTCATGACTGTTTGTCAGTCTGACCAATTAGTAGCATCATCATTTATTTTCCTAGGGATACTGATACTGTTTTATTATTATGCCACATGACGTATTTTTAGCACATAATACAGGGCTAATCATCAAAAGAAGTCTGCTTTTTTACTAGTGAAAAGAAGTGATGTATTTAACATAATAGATTTGCCCAAAGGGGGATTCTACAACTGTAACATCCAATCCACAATAAACACCTGGCATATCTTTTCAATATCAAGTATCATTTGAGGCCCAATACCTTGCCCATCATGTGTCTAAGTGTTGTTGTGTAAGCTTAAGGTTTTTATACATTATGTAAAGTTTACCCTTGTATCATTCAGATGCTGATTTCTCTGCCTTCATATCTTGTTTCAATGGACACAGCATTGTAATATTTATTCCAAGAATTTCTTGTTTCAAGTTGAGGTAGACAACACTTACCATTTATTCTCTGCCTTGATGAATGTTATTCACCCAATGGCTGGGCAGAATACAGAATAGGGTAGAACATCCACCAACTCGAAGACGGAGAGAAGGAGATTCAGATCAGTGAGGATGGAGCTTGTGAAACCATGAGGATGGTGTCTGGAGAGAGAGCATGAAAACATATCTGAAGTCTAAAGAGGCAGATCAATAATAATATGAAGTATCATGGGACAGGGCTGTGAGGTAGTCATATTACTGTAGTAGGTAAAACTAGATCATGTAACTGTTCAGCGATCAAGTTTCAGTTTTAAACAAATATTGGTTTTTCTGTGTGATTATTGGGGAATAGTATAAGGTAAAGAATTACAGCCTCTGGATTAATTCACTGTTTACATTTATATTAATAATAATTCATTCACACTGTCCTTTCACCACTGCTGTCAGTGAAGCAAATCTAACTAGGGTTAGATGAGGGGAAGAAACCATATTGGAGAACAGCAGAGAGTCCCAAATCGAAAAGAAAAATAAAAATAAAAAGAGAATTTTGCTTATTTGTTTTAGCAGAAAAGCTGAGATGTTCTCAATTTCAACTGAAGTTTCTTAACTACCTGGAATCTCTTGTCAGTGACACACACAAACACCCACCCACACACACACACACACACACACACACACACACACACACAAACACACCAGAAATAAAAATAAGTATGTGCATACAAGTGACATAGTGCTTACCTAAGGATTCCTTTTCTCTTTAAGTGCTGAACTCTAAACAATTGAGTCAGTATAATGGAAATCTGATCTGAATTTAGAGTGTTCTCAACATGACTGTGCTAAGGGGGAGCGATAGCCACTGCAGTGGGCACAGAGTTCTCTAAGTGTTTCTACAATAATCATGTAAATTTACCTTCTTACCAGGTGTGAATAAACATGTAAAAGGATGCATACTATGAAATCCGATTCATGAGATTTTAACTGCAGGGGATGCCTATTGTAGTTAATATTTACCCATTAACAGTGAAAATATCTGTAGTAGCACTTGTGCTCAGATTTAAACAAATACTTGTTTAATATGCTTTTTTCCCTTCTAAGTAGGGATTAGTAGGCCAAAGTGTTCTTATGTGGAGTCCTAACTGTGTTAGGCATTGCTCTGTGATGATAATCTCTTGTGAGTGCTGCTATTATTAGAAAACACACTTGGAAGGGAAATCATTGTTATTTCTTTCTTTCTTTCTTTCTTTCTTTCTTTCTTTCTTTCTTTCTTTCTTTCTTTCTTTCTTTCTTTCTTTTCTTCTTGCTTCTCATTTATGTGATTTTAATCTGTAGGATTTAAGAATTTTCCTCCCTTGAAGTTAGGTAGGTGGTTACCAATTTTATTCTGTTCTAACAATGCCTTTTTGAGCATTTGTAGGAGCAACATAATGCCATTTCTCTCTCTCTCTCTCTCTCTCTCTCTCTCTCTCTCTCTCTCTCTCTCACACACTCCCTCTCTTTCTTGCAGGGGACATCGACAGGTTGTGGATTTGTCCTGTCAGAGGTAGTGGGTATTCTAAAATTGATAAGTATTACAAAAATTCCCTCTAAAAATCCTTTATCCTTTATGAAGAAATATGACTAATGAGAGTACATTTTGTCCATGTCTGTGAACTAGCTCCCTAAAAGGAATGTAAGCCTAAAGTCTCCATTTTGTTCTCGCTTGACCTAACGGACATGTTTACTTACAACTCACTTGCTGAGTTAAGAGTTTTAAACATATCCTTTGTAACCTCGATCCTTGTGCTGTCATTTCAGATCCTCTTCTTTGTTGCATGCCTATGCTGAATAGAGCTACCCCATCCCTTATATATGCACCAGTCTTCCTCACCAAAGAATAAGCGAGCGCTTTAGCTTCATGCTCATTTATCTTCCCTTCACCTCCTAGTTCAATTATTTAAAAGAAGTTCTATTCACTTAGGAAATGTTTGCTGTATAAAAATTAGCCAGCGAAAATATATGCTAATACACTGATACATGTATTAATATACATGGAGACATACACACTGATACATTATTTTATGTATTTATATGTACATATATAGTTTAATACAATGGAATGTGATTTACTTCTTAAGTCCCAGCCTGAATATTATAGTTGCGCATACTGAATATGTGAGCTAGGAACCCTAAACCATGAATACCCTTCTTAGGAGTCACCTCTTCTCTAAATCAGCATAGACAAGCAACACCATCTGGCTTGTGTATCTCTCACAGGGAGCCTTCTTTAGATAGATGGAGGTGGATGAGCCAAAAAATTTAAAGTATACCATTAAAGAAAGCAAGTGAGGTCATAACCATTCATTTTCTGCCGACCTTTATTTCGCCCAATGCAGGCTTTGCCTTCTTATAAGGGTTGCTGGCTCTCCACATCAAGACAGAACCTGATAGTACCTCCTCAGCATCATCTTTGTTCTGCTCAGAGTAGAGCTGTGATTTCTGTAGTGTTAGAATCGATGGGGTACAGCTAATCCTAATGGAAAGCCAATGCCTAGTTTGTTAATCCTAACACAGGACCTGAACCACTTTCAATTTCAATCGGATAATCCAAAATCTGATGAGCTATTTTTTTTTTTTTTTTTTTTTTGAGATGATGCCACTCTGAATTCTGTCCAAGCAATTTATCTGTGGCCAAAATATTTCATGTCCTGTGCTGCCGTTACTTACACATTTTGGAGAATAGTTTTCACAGCTCTACTTACAGGAAGCAAAATATTTATCACAAACTAATAAAAACAGGCTCTACTCCTTACTTTAGGTTGTTTCCTTTTTTTTTTCTTTCCTTAAGTTTTCATATTAAATTCTGTTTAAATAAATGTAGTTCATATGTTGCTTTCAAAACTCTTCAACGAAAGATAGGATAACTAAGCAAACACAAAACTATCTCCCCAAATTAACCATGAAAATAAGAAACAACTAAGATTTGAAAATTTCATTTTATAAGATAGATGACTACATATTACAGAGAGATCTGTCAATGAGAAATTATTTTTATTGGGAAGTGAATTTTGAAATGGTATATGAACTTGCCCTTATGAAAATTCTGAATCCCACTGATTTTACTGGTATTAATTCATGCAACAGAGATGGCGATTGTATTCCTTTAAAACTGACAGGTTTGAAACATGTTTGTGGTGTGTAGTAGAGAGGCTGAAGTATTTGTACCCTTGAAGATATAAAATAGGAGAAACATTCTACCCAAAATTAATTGATGTGATTTTACGCATTTCCAAGCACACCACTGAATTGCATAAATTTCTGAAATTTTTAACATATAAAAAATATGCAGTCAGTTTAATTTCTAGTTCTTTGTATAAAACATGATGTGGTGGCTTTCAAGCCCAAAATTAGAGTGTGGAAAAGTGTTTATATACATCTTATGCTTTCATTTTTCTCATTATTTTATGTTAATTTCTCATATTAAACCATGTTTATCTTATTAAAATATCCTAACATTCACAACTCTCATTCATCTTATCTGTTTTATGTAAAATTAACATTTCGTTCTTGCTGTTACTTCCAGGATAACTGGCAATGGCCTGCTTCCACAATGACCACCTCTTTCAACCTGCACCATATTTATACTGTTTCCATAAATGCTCGATTTCAGGTCACATCAAGCCTGATTTGCTTTTCCTTTGTGCCACAGTAAGTCTATATATATATATATTTTTTTTCAAATGGTACATATTTACTTGTATGTGGGGCAAGTAGACTGTGCCCCAGACAGAAGAACAAGGTTTCGGCAGCCTAAATCCTGAGAAATCTCAGAATTGAGAACAGTAAGGCTGAGGCCAGTACCCAAACTACCTGATCTGGAACAGGTAACCAGGACATGGTCACCTGTCATGTCAGGAGAGGACCATGAGAATAGATCACTTAGCATAGAAACCTGGAGTTTTCCATGCTGAGAGGTACCTACATAAGCCTGAGTATTCAGTCAGTGAGCTTCTCTTCCTGAAAAGAGTATTTTATCACCGATTGACCCTGAGTCAGGTGCATGCATTTACATCTGCCATCAAATAAAGCAGTTTGGACAAGCAAGGACGATCTGGTTCCTTTATGCTCACTATAAGTCGCACAGAGCAGCATTTAAATCTCCTGAAGAAGGCCTTTTCTCTCCCAGCTCCTCTGTATTGTCAGCACTCACTTGGAACCAAATTGAATTCTGCCCCACTCCTTGACTCAGCTATCTCCATCCTGTTGACACATAGGGGAATTGCAGACACACAGACCTGGTTCCCAGCTACCTGTGGTCTCCAGCAGCATCTACGGATTCAGGAGGCTGGGAACCAGAGCATCTGTCAGCACCTGTTTTTTCTCACACAGGAAAACACGGACTGAGACCCCCTCTGGCAGGCTGTTCTGCCTCCCCTGAGCAGCTTTATGGCAGTGATTGGACACCCCAGTAGTGAGGCAGACATGTAGCCTGACAGTTTAATTTGTTTATAAGTTTTTAAATTAGCTCTTCCTTTTTCTCACGATCATCTGTCTGTTTGGTATCAAATGAGTGATGGTGCTTACCTTGTATTTCCACAATACAAAATAAAAGAAAAAACATTAATATAGTTTGTTTTCCCCCCAAATATTTTTAGGTGTTAATGTATGGTGAATGGGCCCTGTATATGTGTGTGCATTTTGATGTGAGTGAGTAGGATGGTATGACCTGGTACTTGTGCTATGTGGAGGTTAAAAGACAACCTCAGGGATGGCTACCTTGTTAGAGGCAAAGTTGATGAACTAGATGTTCATCACTGGATATGCTAAGCAACCTGACCTATAGATCTCTGAAGATTCTTCTTTCGCTTCCTGCAATATCGCCAAAAGGGCACTGAGATTATAGATTTTTGCTACCACTGTTGGCTTCTATGCATTCTGGGAATATGAACACAGGTCTTCACATTTGTGTGGGAAACACTTTGCCCACTGAACCATGCTCCTTCCCAACATATTCTATTTCCAAAAAGAAGGTTATTTATTCACAGTTGACAGTTAACCATTTCCAAATAGTGTTTCATTTGTTATTTTAAGTTTTGGTATTTGTAATGAAATGTATAGCTCAAAAAGGCATCAAGGGGATGAAGCAATGGGTAAGTGGTTAAAGATATTTGCTGCTTTTACATAAGGCCTGAGTATAGTTGGCAGCATCTATACCAGGTAGCTTTCAAGGGACTGTAACTCCAATTCCAGGGCGTCTCAAACACTGCCCTTTGTGGGCACCTGCATCTCTATGCATATAATTGAGGATATGTGTGAATAAACACATTTTAAAATCTCTTAAAAAGTTCAATATGCCATTTTTAAGGACCAAATCTCTAAGTATAAATGATGGTATTTGAGATCAATATGAACATATACTCAAATTATACAACTGTCTGGGCATAAATTTCAGTTAATTCTTTTTAACACTGAAATGTATTGCCATGTTTAGTTTAGTTATGATGGGAAATGTTTAAAAGTTTTATATCTGAAAATTATCTGTGAGATGAGCAAAGCAAATTATAACACAAGCAAATATGCAGAATTGATGAAGTATGAGCATTCACTTGGTAGAATGGTTAAATTTGTCACTACTATCATATGTCATTTGCATAAGTAAGATTATATTATATCATATCACATTAAAATAAATAATTTTATTTTTTATTAGGATGTGATATGATCCTACTTATAAAGATAATATTTTTATTTTCAAGTAATATTTGATTTAAAATGTGAATGAACTGTGTTAACTGAAGCAGATGTTTGGGACATGCCAAAGCAATTAAAAATATCTCAGGCATCATTATGAAAGGCACAGAGGCAGCTTACAGCAAATATTATTTCTGCATTTATTTTGCTTAGTAGTAATTCTTCAAAGAAACATTGCATATCCATGTGCTGATCCAGCTTAACTCTTCCTTGATATAGAATTTGTCTTCAAAGATAAATCAACATTTAATTAAAAAATTCTTTAGTTAATATTTACTGAAGTTATAATAGTTAACTGTTCCTTAAAGATTACTAAAGGTATTGCTTAAATTCAGTTTTGTCATGTTCTTCATTAATGGAGATGAGAAGTGTTGCTGGATATAATAGTCTGGATTGACATGTGTGGTGTCTCTGTGTCGGCAAGACTTCTTCCCAGGCCCTTCTAGCTTTTAGAGTCTCAGTAGGGGATATAGATCCAGAAGTGACTGGTTCCCTTTCCCAGGAAAGTCTCTCAATGGAGGAATAAGGACAGAAACCCACCTACAAAGGCTTCAACCTAAAATATGGGGATGAGAGTCTGGGGAGGGTGTAGCAATGGTAGCAGCAAAGAGAGTGATATTATCTTGAGGTGGGCTTTCCCTGCTCAAGGGAGAAGGGGAGGGAGGAGCAGGAGTAGGTACTGAGACGAGACAAGGAGCTGATATTGAGATATAAAGTGAAAATTTTTTTAAGAATTACAATAAATTCAAGAAAATACCTTTAAAATAATGTAAAAAAAGATTAACAAAAAAAGTTAATCCTATTCTAAAGATTCTTGTGTAAATATACCTGATCTTCGATTTAATTTCTTTAAATAAATCAATTTGCTGTCTGTCTTTCTAACTTGTTAAATTTTCAGAAATGTTGATTTATTTACCCATTTTATATTTGAACATATAGAACAATATTTTTACTGTAATCTATTAGAATAATTTAAATGATTTTGATTTATGAACAATTTTAAAAATCTTTTAAGTGAAATTCTTTATTATTTATTTATAATTAATTAACTAATATTAATTGAAATTGTTTATCTTGGTCATACTATATGCCTTATAATTCAGTTGTCATAAGTCATATTTTAAAGCAGCTCTTTTTTGTTGTTTGCTTATTTGTTTCCTTGTTTCTTTGTGTGTGTGTGTGTGTGTGTGTGTGT
>NC_034598.1:62521124-62532032 GCF_900095145.1 Mus pahari
TGTGTGTGTGTGTGTGTGTGTGTGTGTGTGTGTGTGTGTAGAAATTTATGTGTTGAAGAAGTGATGTTTGACATTCAACTTATGGCCTAACTGCCTCTGATCTATAGTCTCGGCTCTTTATCCATCCATTCATCTATCCATCCATCCATCCATCCATCCATGAATCCATCCATCCATCCATCCATCCTTCCATCCATCCATCCATTCATCCTTTCATCCATCAACCTTCCTACTTACCTACCTACCTACCATACTACCTACTTACCTAAACACCTACCTATCTAACTATAATTTGTTGAGACAGGACTTACCATGTTGGTTAGCCTTACCTTTGATTAACATTCCAAGGTAAATTTGGACTCAAGATCTTCCTGCCCTAGAAATCTATCTAGGATCATAGACTATGCAATCAGATATGGCTTTCATCATCTTTTTTTTATTTCATCAACAACTCTTTTACTGCCTGTTTGTCACAAAGTTAGGCTAATTTTCATACAAATAAAAAAAAAAAGATGTGTTTCTAACATACACAACTAACTTTTAATTTTATTTGTTTTACATTTTTAATTTAAATGTAATTATATCAAGTTCTCCATTTTTTCCTCCTCCAGCCTCTCACATGTCCTTCCCCCCAACCCTGCCCATGTTTCCCAACACTCTCAAATTGATAACTTCCTTTACTTTGATAATTATTGTAACATATATATGTATAATCTACATACATATATGTATACATGTATGCATAAATAAATGTATTTATGCATATATGTATACATGTGGATATGCATATTCCTATAAACATTTAAATATATACATACATATATATAAATCTATGTATACATATATATTATGCACAATACATATATGAGCTATAGCCTATGTATATATGTTATGTGTGTAAATATATATATATATATATATATATACATACATGTGTATATAATATAAATAGTATATGTATTCATATATATTTAATATCCCATAGTAAGGTGTATATAATATAATATGTCAATATATACATATGTATATATTATATTGTGACATATATGTGTGTAACATACATATATACATATATATATGTTAACCACATATAAATGCACAAAGTTTTAATATAGTCTGATGAATATATTTTTATATTTTATGTGAACATTGCTTCAGGAATGACAACTTCATACAACGAGTAAAAGATGTTATTAGAGTAAAAGATATTTCCAAAGTTTAATGTTCCAAAGAATCAAATCAATAAAAATTTCCAATAGCCTACCTGTGGGAAGCCAGGTAATTCGCCATTACATGATGGCACCGACTTCCTGCATGTTTTCTTGATAAACAAGCAATGTGCGCATGTGCATTCGGGTATCTGCTGAGTCACTGCTCGCCCCGGAGCATGTTAATGAGATTCTGATGGCATATCCAATCAGGAGGCTCCACACCTAACCTAAGCATATATAAGCAGCACCAGTTTTCCTGCTCGGGGTCTTTCGCCACAGCAATCAAGCTCTCCCAATAAACGTGTGCAGGAGAATCCTGTTGTGTGGCATCTTCCTTGTTGGCGAGGAGGGCGTCCACACAGTAGAAATTTAACATCTGGATATCAGGTGATGACTCATCCTATTTGGTTAAGCTGATTTAGACAGAAATGTTTGCTAGACTGTATTGAACCTATAAGTTCAAATTGTAAGGTATAAATTTTAAAACCAGAAGCAAACAGAAAACCTATTGGCATTAAATCTCACAAAGCCCTTTAGCTATAGGTTTTCCTCAATATCCTTCTGTCCCTGGTGCTCTGCTATACTTGGTGTAGCACATATTCAACCACCATGTTTCTGTACTTTGCCTTAAAAAATGAGAAAAGAATCTTGATATAGCGGCCTCTTGTGAGGCTATGCCAGTGCCTGGCAAACACCGAAATGGATGCTCACAGCCAGCTATTGGATGGAACACAGGGTCCCCAATGGAGGAGCTAGAGAAAGTACCCAAGGAGCTGAAGGGGGCTGCAACCCTGTAGGTGGAACAACAATATGAACTAACCAGTACCCCCTGAGCTTGTGTCTCTAGCTACATATGTAGCAGAAGATGGCCTAATCGGCCATCACTGGGAAGAGAGGCCCCTTGGTCTTGCAAACTTTATATGACCCAGCACAAGGGAAGGCCTGGGCCAAGTAGTGGGAATGGGTGGGTAGGGGAGCAGGGGCGGGGGGGGGAGGTATAGGGAACTTTCGGGATAGCATTTGTAATGTAAATAAAGAAAATAAAAAATTGAGAAAAGAGAAGATTTGGATGTTCTTATTACAAAGAATTGATAATGTATTGGAAGATGGCAGATAGAGTAATTACACATGCTGAGCATTACACATTGCTCACAAATCTGAAAAGAATACTTTTAAACCTATAAACAACTACAGTTATTTGGGGGAAGAAAGCATTTTACAAAACAGTTTTTAAAACAGGTAGTGCTGTTCTGTTTGTCTTGTAGAACAGAATATTCTTTACCATATTTCTTCTCTCCACTCCCTATGCATTGTTTTATTATATGTTCAGAGGAAGAATTATATTATTTGAGCAACCACAATAATAGGTTTTGAGCTTTCCATCTCTGTCTGACTCAGTTCAGTAGAAAAAAGGGACCCAGAGTCAAGTGAGAGTTGAAATCTCATTTTTGAATGAGAACTGGCTCCAGATGACTGGGAAGGCTCTGAGTGACAGTCACACTTCCTGCTGTGTAGGTCACAGAAGCGCTGACATTTCTATCTCTTTGAGTCTCCTAGTTCTTTCGGAAGTTTAGATTGCAGGCCCCAGGCAGCAAGAACCTCACCCTTACCTCTGCAGGCATACTGGCAATTTCATGACTGGGCTTATCTTTTTCCATACAGAATTGTGCTAGTAGTCACAAAGAAGAGAATTATTTTTGTTTTCCTAGCTTCTTCCTCTACAGCTTCATGTTCAAAGGTGTTTGGTGTGACTCCCCAATTACCCTTGCTCACTATATGATGTTCTCTAGGACAACGAATCTCTTAAGTATACCAGCATGGAATACACCTTTTTTTCTTCATGATGCGTAAGTCCCAAGAAACTTTTGAACTTTCCTACAAATGTTGCCCTTGTTCCATATCCTTGCCAGCAATACTCATAGTAATCGGAGAAATGCAAATCAAACAACTCTGAGATTCTGTCAGATACCTGTCATAATGGCTAAGATCAAAAACTCAAGCAACAGCTCTTGCTGTCAAGGATATGGAACAAGGGGACCACTCCTCTATTGCTGGTGAGAGTGCAAACTTGCAATCCACTTTGGAAATCAGTGAGAGTTTCTCAGAAAATTGGAATAGTACACCTCTATGCCCAGCTATTCCACTCCTGAACAAACACCCAAAAGAAACTCCACCATACAACAAGAAAGCTTGCTGTTCTATGCTTATACCTAATTTATTTGTAGTAACCAAAAACTGTAAACAATCTACATGTCCCTCAACCAAAGAATGGATAAAGAAAATGTGGGACACTTAACACAATGGAATATTACTCAGCTATAAAAATAATAACATCATGAAATTTTCAGGCAAATGGATAGTACTAGAAAATATCCTGAGTGACATAACCCAGAACCAGAAATACAAACATGATTTGTACTCACTTATAAGTAGATATTAGTCATAAAGTACAGGGTAAATATGCTCCAAAATATTGAACCAAAGAAGCTTAATACCAAAGGAGGCTTGAATCTCACGGAGAAGGGGAAATCAATTATGTATTTGGGGATGGATGGAGGGAGAGGACTTTGTAGAGAACAGGATGTGAATGGGGACAGGAAGGATGAGTTGGAGGAGGATCAACAGAGACAGTACTGGAAGAGGCAACTGGATTGGGGTGGGGGCATCTCTTGGATGAACTAGAGACCTAGGACAATGCAAACTCAGGAATCTCTGAGTGTGATACTAGTCAAGCCTCCTAGCAATGGGGCACAGGGAACCTGAACTGATTATCTCCTATAACCAGGCATGCCATCCAAGGGAAGAGCTAGGACACCAACCCTGCTACAAAACCCTACAATGTGTCCTGCCTACAAAATGTGCAGGGGTAAAAAAATAATGGATCAATATTTGAGAGAAGGGCCAAACAGTGACTGGCCAATCTAGACACACAAGCCATTAGAGGGAGTCCACCATTCACATTGTTTATTGTATACTGCTATAGTTGCAGACAGAAGCATAGCATAATTTTCACTTGGGAAGGTTCACCCAGCAATTGCTGGAAACTGATGCAGAGTTCCACAGCCAAACATTAAATGGAACTTGGGGAATTCTGTTGAAGAGGGGAAGGAAAAATAGAAAGTTCCAGAAGGGTCAAGGACACTACAAGAAAACCTACAGAAGCAACCACTCTGTGCCCATAAGGACTCATAGAGACTTAACTGCCAACAGAAGGCCTGCATGGGATGGACATAGGCCCTGTGCACATACTTAGTTATGCTGTTGTGCGGCTGGGTCTTCACGCGGGCCTCCTAAAGTGGGATCAGGGACTGTCTCTGACTACATGGTCTACTTTTGAAACCCTTTCCCCTAACTGGGCTTTCTTGTCTAGTCATAATGCAACTTGATGTGCCAAGGGTCAGCGATATCATATGAGGTCTCCCCTTTTCTGAGAAGAGAGGTTAGTGGGGGAGTGAGGTTAGAGGGAGGGGCCGGGAAGAGACAAGCTCTGGTCAGGATTAAAAAAAAAAAAAAAACTCGGTTAATAAGAAAAAGAAAAAAGATAAAAGGAAAAATAAAGAAGGAAAAATGAGAGAGAGAGAGAGAGAGAGAGAGAGAGAGAGAGAATATGAAGAAACAAAGAAAAAGAACCTTAGTTTCGATTCACAGATTTAGGGTCTAGTCCATCATGAGGGATGTGGAAGAAAGAATTTGGAGAAGCAGGTCATAGTCTTCAGTCAAGAGCTCCTGTCAGTTATTTACATCTTTTCTATGCCCTCCAGGCCCTGATTCCAGAGAATAGCATTAACCTTCTTTAGGATCCTTCTTCCTACCTTAATCAAGAAAATCCCTCAAAATTTTATTCAGAGACCAGATTGATCTAAATAATCTTATATAATCTTAGGAGAACAGATGAATCTGGAGATTTTTCTGTCTCCTAAATGATTCCAGATCTTGTAGGTTGACAATCTATACTAATTAGCACAGAAAACATAATGTGCTTATTTTAGAACATAATGTATTTATTTTTAATTTTATTTATTTTTACATATTCACTTTACATCCCACTCACTGTTCCCTCCAGGTCACTCCCTTCCACAAACGTTCCCCCTCCCCACTCTGCTTTTCCTTTAGGTGGTTGGGGTGCCTCCTGGGTATCCCTCCACTCTGTCACTTCAAGTTTCTGTGAGACTAGGTGCTTATTCTCTCACTGATGTCAGATAAGACAGCCCAGCTAGTAGAATATATCCCACATACAGGCAATGGCTTTTGCTATAATCTCCATTTCAGTTGCTCAAGACCCATATGCAAAATCAAGTCTTATATGTGCTACATATGTGGGGAAGGCCTAGGTTGGGCCTATGTATGTTCTTTGGTTGGTGGGTTAGACTATGAAAGAGCGTCTAAGGTCCAGGTTAGTTTACCCTGTTGGTCTTCCTGTGAAGTTCTTATTCCCTTTGGTGCCAAAATCCTTCGTATTATTCTTATTCCATAAGAATCACCCAGCTGATGATGGGATGGATCCCTGGGTGGGGTAGTCTCTAGATAGTCCATCCTTTTGTCTTAACTCCAACTTTGTCTCTGTAACTCCTTTTATGGGTATTTTGTTCCCTATTTTAAGGAGGAATGGAATAACAATATGAACTAACCAGTACCCCCAGAGCTTGTGTCTCTAGCTGCATATGTAGCAGAAGATGGCCTAATCGGCCATCACTGCAAATAGAGGCCCCTTGGTCTTGTAAACTTTATATGACCCAGCACAAAGGAAGGCCTGGGCCAAGTAGTGGGAGTGGGTGGGTAGGGGAGTAGGGTGGGGGGAGGGTATAAGGGACATTCGGGATAGCATTTGAAATGTAAATGAAGAAAATATCTAATAAAATAATTAAAAAAGAAAAAAGAATCCCCAAGCTCCATCCACTGTTTGGCTGTAGGTATCTGCATCTGTCTGAGTCACTTGCTGGGTGGAGCCTCTCAGAGGACAACATGGTTCTATCTGCAAAGCTTAACAGAGGGTCATTAACAGTGTTAGGGATTGGTGCTTTCCCATGGGATGGGTCTCAAGGTAAAACAGTTATTGTTTGGTCATGCCCTCAGTCTCTGCTCCATCACCTATGCCTGTATTACATGTAGACAAGATAAATATTGGATTGAAAGTTTTATGGGTGGGTTGATGTTTCTATTGTTTCACGGAGTTCTTGCGTGGATGCAGGAGGTAGCCACTTCAGCTTCCAGGTCCCCAGTGTAGTGAGTCCTAGAAAATATCCCTCTCATTGATTCTTTAGTACCTCTCTTATCCCAACTCTCTGCCTTGTCCTAGAGATGCCCCCTACCTCATCATCCCCATAAGATCCCTCCCTCCATCTGCCTCTTATGTCTATTTTCATTCCCCCTTCTAAATGAGATTCAAGCATCCTCGCTTGGGCTTTCCTTCTTTAGCATCTTTGGGTACGTGGAGTGTAAATGCTATCTGTATTTTATGACTATTATCCACTTACAAGTGAGTACATACCATGCATGTATTTTTGGGACTGAGTTACCTCACTTAGGATGATATTTTCAAGTTCTATTTTTTACCTGAAAAATTCACGATGTCTTGGATTTGATAGCTGAATAGTACTCCATTTTGTAGATGGATCACATATTTTTTAATCCATTCTTCACTTGAGGGACTTCAAGTTTGCTTGCAGCTTCTGGCTGTTATGGATAAAGCTGCTATGAACATAGTTGAACAAGTGTCTTTGTGAGATGTTGAAGCATATTTTTGGCATATGCCCAGGAGTGGTATAGTTGGGTCTTGAGTTAGAACTATTCTCACCTTTCTGAGAACATGCCAAATTGATTTACAAAGTGGTTGTATATGTTTGCACTCCTACCAGCAATGGAGACTCCCCTTGTTCCAAATCCTCACCAATATGTGCTGTCCTTTGAGTTTTTGATTTTAGCCATTCTGATGGGTGAAAGATGGAACCTCAGAGTTGTTCTGATTTGCATTACCCTGATAACTGAGGACTTTGAATATTTTTTGAAATATTCTCAACCATTTGAGACTCCTCTGTTAAGCACTCTCTGTTTATTTCTGTACCCTAGTTTTTAATAGGATGTTTTTGGGAGGTTGGTGTCTAATTTCTGAGTTCTTTGTAAATTTTGGATATTAGCATTTTGTCAGATGTAGGGTTGATCTTTTCCCAATCTAGAGGTTGCAGATTTGTCCTACTGACAGTGTTATTTGCCTTACAAAGCTTTGAAATTTCTTGAGGTCCCATTTATCAATTGTTGATCTTAGTACCTGAGCCATTGTTGTTTTGTTCAGGACTACTGTAAAAATGCATTCAAGGGAATTTCCCACTTTCTCTTTTTATAATATTTAGTGTATCTGGTTTTATGTTGAGGATCTTAATCCACTTGGACTTGAGTTTTGTGCAGGGTGATAAATATGGATCTATTTTCATTCTTCTACATGTAGACATCCAATTAGTTCAATACCATTTGCTGAAGATGTTTTCAATTTTCCATTGTGTGGCTTTGGCTTCTTTATCAAAAATCAATTGTCCATAGGCATGTGAGTTTATTTCTGGGTCTTTGATTCAATTCCACTGATCAATTGATCAATGTGTCTGTTTCTGTACCAATACCATGTAGTTTTATCACTATTTCTCTGTAGTGCTGTTGAGGTCAGGGTTGGTGATCCCTATCTACCAAATACCATGAGATACTTAGATCTAAATCTCAGGAATTTATATTAAATGTTGACTGAGCACCTGACTAAATATCAACATTCATCAAAATGAAAATATACACTATTCTGATATCAATGTGTATACTGATGAAGGAGATAAAAATCATAATTTTCCAAATGCCTTGTTTTTTTAAGTTCAGCAACAACAGATTCATTTCTCTTAATGAGGCTAAAGGACTATAAATGAGGCAACCCAAATTGATTGAAATGAAGCAGTTGATGACTAAGCACTGATACTCCTGGCCTGATATTTGTTCTCCTATTCTATATCCATCTTTGCTTTCCTATAGGTTCTATTTTAAATATAGTTGTCCTTCAGAACAGGAAAACATTTTTCCTTACAGCATGTATTCTTTCATTTTAAAAGAAAGTTAGGACAAAAATACTTTCATTGCTGTCCATAATTTAATTCATTTTATGGTTTATCTATGATTATTGTTTTAGTGTTACTTCTCCATCATAATCATAACAGTTGTCCTTAGGGATGCATTAAAATTTGCATCTCCACTCCAATAAGTACATCACTAACTGAGCTATAGTACTGACATTTCAGGAGTAAAGACAGAAGAGATGAGATGAGCAGTAGCTGTAATAGTCAATGATCTCTGTGCTCCCAAAACTGGGATGGGACACATTCTTTTTAATCAAAACACTTTACATCTTGAAATGTTTCCAGTTTCTGTCCTATTTTGATTCTAGGCAGATCTGTGATCTTATGTTTCTGACCTCTGATAATGTGAACAAGAACATTTTCCTTACCACTTTCTTTTTTCATCATTAATGAATTGCAACAAATCAGATAGATATACCTTTATGTATGTTCAAACTTCTATTTGAAAGTATCAGCTTTTAAATCTAAAGGTAAAATATTTTTTCACATCCTACCTCAAGAGACCCCTTCCTTTTATCTAAGTGCTGACTTGAATTCAGTCTGCAAAGTTAATTTTATATCTTCCAAATAATGCTAAATCAAACACATTTTTATTCTACTCGTGGTTTTATATGAGATGCTCCAGAGAAAAGGGAAGATAGGTTAAGGGACTCGCTCAATTATGTACCTTGTTGAAAAATTTTCATGTTGTAATTTTTACTGTTTCAGTGATTACTGTAATATGGCTAACTTTAGAATAGTATTCTGGTCACAATTCTTCCTGCCTATATACATATCTTAGCCTTACCACTTAGAACTATGTGCCCTTGAATAATTTGATGAATCTAGAATTAGCTTTTTCAGGCATAGTACAAGGATTAATTATATCTATTTCTTTTGTGGAAATGAAGTGTTTTAGTATGTACCTGAAAGTAGAAAGTCTAGAAGATTTTTTGGTGTACATTCAGAGTTTAAGAAATTTTGGCCATTCATACATATGCAACTAGAGACACAGTTCTGGGGGGGAATACTGGTTAGTTCCTATTGTTGTTCCTCCTATAGGGTTGTCCCAGTACAGGGGAATGCCAGGGCCAGGAAATGGGAGTGGGTGTGTTGGGGAGTAGGGCGGGGGAGGGTATAGGGAGCTTTGGGGATAGCATTTGAAATGTAAATGAAGAAAATATTTAATAAAAAAAGTAATTTTAGCCATGATTAAAAAAAATTACTGTTGCGCTGTTATTGTTCTTATTATACTCAGAGTATTCAGTGTCCAGGTGCCATGAATGGTTGTGAGGAACCCCACAGTACTATCAAATCTACTCATGTTGTATAGTGAATTATTTACTATATTGGCCAATACATGGGGCACATCCTCACAAATATTTCCTTCCCATTTAATTCAGAGTTTTCAATAATACAAAGCTCTTTTTTTCTATATTTTCTATCATTCCACTTAAACATATACAAGAAAGTATTGAAGCTTTCTGTTGTGTAAGATTTTATTATGTGAATTTAAGGAAAACCAAGTACATTATAAAAATCTTAATGTTGTGCTTTAGAAAATTTCATGATGCTCAACTTAATTGAGACTTGAACACCTTATGAATGGATGACCTTCACCTAATGGTATCAAAAAGTTATAAGGGAAATAAAAGTATAAGTATGGTACTATCCATCTCAAAGATTTCCATTTTTACAAATTTTAATACTTAGAACCTTTGTATTTACTTGGGCTATATGTGCCCTCTCTTTGGAGATGAATGTATATTATTTCCACCAAGAGATATATGTCATAGTATGGCTAACCGAGTTAAGAGATTGAGTGATGCCCAGTAAAGTATGGCTCACCAAGAGAAATGATGCATACCAAAATAGGGCTCACTAGATGAAGGGACAATCTGCTTGGTGGATACTTCAAAATTGTCTTTGTGACAATAAAATATTCTGGGAAGGCATATATTACTTGTCTAACTGACTATCAGAGCATTAGAATTGTACTTAAAGGTAAAGGATATGATCATGTAAATGACTAATTTTCTTTCCATTTTAATACAATCATTTCCATTGTGCCCACCTATTTAAAGAAACCCTGCCCTGTGGAGACTTAGCTAAATGAAATTAAGTTTCTGCTGTTTGTTGTTGTTTGTTTGTTTGTTTGCTTGTTTGCTTGCTTGCTTACCCTGCTTTTAAATCTCCAATTCAAGAGCATTTCTATTGTCCTATGACTTGGATCTAAATTCTTGAACAAGATATACTATTTTTGTTTTGCTATTTTCAACCCGAAAAGGGAAGATGTCTTCTTTAGCTCAAGGCTTCTCAATCATTCACTGGTAAGTGGGAAATAGACTCATTACCAAAGACAGGAGGAAAGGGAATGGCTAGATTTTATTACCTAAGTTTTTGATACCATTTTTCATCTTTAGCTGCTGTACTGGCTAGCTTTGTGTCAACTTGACACAGCTGGAGTTATCACAGAGAAAGGAGCTTTAGTTGGGGAAATGCCCCCATGAGATCCAGCTGTGGGGCATTTCCTCAATTAGTGATCAAGGGGGAGAGGCCCCTTGTGGGTGGGACCATCTCTAGGCTGGTAGTCTTGTATTCTATAAGAAAGC
>NC_034598.1:62533217-62558879 GCF_900095145.1 Mus pahari
CCCTCCATGGCTTCTGCATCATCTCCTGCTTTCTGACCTGCTTGAGTTCCAGTCCTGCATCCTTTGGTGATCAACAGCAGTATGGAAATGTAAGCTGAATAAACCCCTTTCCTCCCCAACTTGCTTCTTGGTCATGATGTTTGTGCAGGAATAGAAACCCTGACTAAGACAGCTGCTTATTGAAGTATGAATTTATCCAATTTTGAAGCTTAGAGAGTAGGTCATATACGCTCACTTTAAGAAGATTCGCACCATGAGTGTGGAGGAAGATTGACTTAGTGGAAAGAGGGAGGATTGGCTTGTTTGAGGCACCGAGACAAGAAATATAAACAGTTATTGTGAAATTAGCAACCACGCTGTACGCACAGAATTCAAATCTATGCAGAACTTTGGGAAATGTTACAAAACACACATCTCAGGAATTTGCCAACAAGATTATGGGTGAGCATAATGTTTACTATATTCTGTCTCTCTGTCTTTGTTCTGTCTCTGTGGTTCTATCTCTCTCTGTCTCTCTGTCTCTCTCAGTCTCTCTATTTCTGTCTCTCTGTCTGTCTTTGTCTCTGTCTCTCTCTGTCTCTGTCTGTCTGTCTGTTTCTCTCTCTGACTCTCTCCCCTTGACACATAATTTCTCTTCTGTGAGGAGAATGTCTTTGGAAAAAGAGATACAGCTATAATATGTTGTGAGTCCAGTAACAGACATCAAATTGTAAATGATAAGTGTCTTACTATGAGCATTGTAGGAAATCCATCTTTTACAAATGCCTTACCATGCATTTTACTAAATAAACACAGTATTGAATTCATGTGCTCCTTCTGTAAAGAACAGAATTTCTATTGTCTAATTTTTTTTTTATATAGGAGTCATGCTTAATTTTGACAAAATTACAAGAGGCACTGGACCCTCTTCTTTCTAACTTGTGGCAGATACCTACGTATCCTAATACTCCGAGAACAAGAAAGTTACAGGTGGCTGGTTGTGGCTGAGAACACAATTAAAAAAGAGAGGGAGGGGTGGTATCCAGCCCCAAGTTACTCATTAGATGAGGCTTTGCAATAGGAAGCATGGAGGAGATTCAAGCCTGGTGTATAGATAATGTGCCAAGAATAAAAAACAAAACAAATAAAAACAACAAAAACAAAGGAAAGCAAAAAACAGAGCCATAGAGACATCTGCTCCTACTGTCAGAAGTTTTTTTTTCTACTCATTGTTTGCCTTGACTTACTAATGTTTTGTTTTTGTATGTGTGGTTGGTATCTCTTAGAAGTTGCATCATTCTGAAAGGAAATGGAAAAGAAGTGGATCCAGGGGAGAGTGGTGATGGGGAGCTGGGAGACATGGTGGGAGGGGGAAACCTGTGTTCAGGATGCATTGTTTGAGAGAAGACTGTTTCCAATAAGGAAAGAAAAGAATAAAGGACACTGAGAAGTTAAATACTATAAATACGTACTCCAAAGGTCAAAAACAAACCACGAAATAAAACAACAATCACAGTTGTTTGGGCCCTGAGCACACTAACCAGTTTTGTAATTTTTCTTATGCAATGTTTTTCCTTTCTATGTGATTCTGTATTAGAGTCTACTTCATCTTTCCTCTTAAGTTTGTTGCCATCTTATTTCCATTGTTCGTATTGACTCTCAGTTCACATTTTTTCATTCTTCCCTCTTCCTTCTTGGCCTTACAGTCACTTTTGCCTATCTGCTCTTGTTCTCTTAGGTAACTCCAGTATACAGACATAACAGCTTAGTGCATATTGGTAGAGTATGTGAAACAAGACTGTTCTCAAGGTTAAGCATGTACTGTTTATCACGATACAAGTAAAGATCTGTTCTTAGTAAGTGCTGTTCTAGATGGGTATTATTGATTTAAAGGTAAGATTATTTTAGTACTTTTAAACTACTGCCTGGCTACCTATATTTAAAAATACTTTTCCTGTTACTCTGTGGCCTTACTTAACTACAATCTCATCAGAAATTGAACTAGAAAAAGAAGAACTCTAGTCCCATCCCTGGCTGTACCCAGAAGTTGAGGATAAGTAGATTGAGCACCAGAAGTGTGGGGATGCAATTGCATAAGTAAATGTGAATTGTCAGCTAAGTGCATTGTACAGGGACGCTATAAAATTTTCAGGAGACTGGCTCCTCCGAGAAAAGGGGACAATAGATTTTTTGGTAAGATTTTAAAGTACCGAGAGGTATTCTGAACAATTTGAGAACGCTCGCAAAACATGATTTCAGTTCTGGCCAGATGGGGTAGTTCATAAGGAACAGAAAGAAATGTTTCCATTAAATTCATGTTCTTGCTTCCAGTGCCCACATTGGACACAGATTAATAAAATAATTACAGACTAATTGAAGTTTGAATAGTGTTTTAAATAGGTTTATATTTCTGGTTTTTAAATTATTAAATATTATACAGATTAGTATTAAATTGCTAACTTTAAAAAAAAACATAAGCCATGGTTTTTACAAAAATTATTTCTGTCATCTAAATGCAAAGTACTAAAAGATTTTAACATTTCCACTTTGAAATGTAGATGGATGATCTCCACATGTGCATGTATGGAAGTGTGCACACACACACACACACACACACACACACACACACGCAAACCCACACACTATACCATTTACTTAAATAAACTTATTTTTGATAATTTTATGCACTTTTAATGCATTACATTAGCTACATCTCATCTATGTCATCTGCCCCTCCTCCCTATTTGTCCATTCCCAAGTTCATGTCTTGTTGCTCACTGGGTTTTACCTTGGGTGGTCAGAATGACTGTGGTATGGGACTATCCAATGGAATATTTTTCAGATATAACAGAAAATGACATTTTACCATTTGTCATGATGTGAATGGACAGTATAAGATATTATGCTTAGTAAAAGTTTCAATATCAGAGAGAACACACTTGATTATTCCACTTCTAGTACATGCATATAGCAATAAGAAGCAGAAACAAACGGAGTGGGGTGGTGGGGATAAGGGGTGTCCAGAGGGGAAACCAGGGGATAACATTTGGAATATAAATAAAGAAAATATCCAATAAAAGAAAAGAAAAGAAATAAAGAAGCAGAAACCAGATGCTGAAGCAAATGATCACTTTATTCTGGTAAAGAGGAGGTCAAGACAAACATGAAAACCCTTAGCTAAAGGGAACACCAGGAGAGAATAGTATGTAGCTCCTTGGCTTGGTTTCACTCTTTGACCTTCATTAGTCATGGTTGAAAAAAATAAAGTCTGCCTTTAACATTTTTCCTTCCTATGAACCACCTTTCACCATAATTATCTACTAAACCAATTAAGTCAATCTATACAGTTTTGGAGACCAATAACATTAATTAGGGACCTTTCCTTTTTCTCAATTTCCTTTCATAATACACATTTAACAGGAACTTTTAAGAATAAGATCCTATCGATCGTTTTGTTCTGTTGAGACACATTGTCACTTTTTACTTCAGCCCCATATGAAGCTCACTGTGTAGGCCAGTCTGGTCACCCTGATACTATTAGTCTTGCCTCACAAGAAAAACGTTTATAAGAATACTCCAAGACACTCTCTTAACCAAACCTGTAGATCTGAAAATCAAGCTTCCATTAAAGCTTCCATTTTGTGTGTAAATCTTGACTCAGATAAATGAAAATTACAACATTAAAAATATCATCAAGCAACCTTAGAGTAATAGAACATTCTGAAATTGGTTGAGAAAGAGTACATAGAGACCTAACCCACATAATTTCTTAATAACAATCCCAGGGAATTAAGTTTATTGATAAGTATTACATAACACCAACCTTCTGTCTTCACCTTCTGATACAACTCCAGATAAAAGTACATATAGAAGTTTGGCAAATATATTCCATTTATATCCTCTACCATGCAGCTTTTTTAATCTAGCCTGCGTTACCTTTGATGAACTATCATCACCCTACCTCTTTTATTTTTCAATTTTTTCAAGATTCATATTCATTAAAATTACTTTTCCTATTTATTTATTTATTACTAATAAAACTGCCATAATGTATTTTAAGATAAGTTAATTATTCAAACAGAATCAATGCATGTTTCTCAAGTTAAAGGGTATGGAGAAGCTACTAATGAGATTGCATTAGCTTTCAGAGTATGAGTCCCTCCTTACACTTACATAGTCTTCTTTGATCTTTCCTCCCTGTATAATAAACTAAATGACACTCCTCACCCTTGTTCTTTTTAAAATTCTCTATGCAGAATTTCTTCAGAAAAGATATACTAAGAAAGTACAGAATCTAGCAATCTGATGTAGCAAGTTGAGATGGAAAGATCATTTCAGAACATAAGCTTTCTAGAATGTACTTACTTAAAATTAAATCACCTTTTGTCAAAACTGCTAGTTTATCTCAAACTACTTTTTTTTTCCTTAACATTGCAGATGACTTGTTTCCCACTCGTTTTTCGTTCAGCACATATCTAACTTCCCAAACTTCTTGCTACAGCTAATGTAAACATCATATTTATTTCTCCTCAAAAGATAGAATTTGCCTCAGCCATCCTTTTAAGTTTGTGTCTCCCTGCAAAATAGACTTCTGGTTGATATCCCTGTAAGTGATGACTTCAAGTCAAAGGCAATTTCTTTGGACAAATTCTGGTTCATGACTGTCAAGTCCTCTGTGACTGGCCATTCAAAGAACACAGACACTCAGCAATGTTACCTGAATAGATTGCATTCTAGGAAACAACCTTCTTAACAAATCATTCAGACTGAATCCAAGGTCAGGGCTTTCATGGTGTCATCCCTTTTCTGTAAGGGGCTTTATTATATCAGACAGTTTTCAATGGGAACTAAAATAGTCTTTTAAGTATTTTGTGCTCTGTGCCAGTCTCCCTCTATCTGATAATCAGATATTAGAGATTTATGCAATTGTATGTCTGGGAGGGATGTGAAACTATCCTTTTACTTCTTTTCCCTGAATGCTTGAAACTAAGTAGTCTCTGAAGTGAAAATTTATTATGTTATAGGTTGTAAAATATATCATTCTTAAAATGAGAGAAAAATTATTAATCTTCCTCTCCCATTTTTATCAAGTAAAATGCCATCTTAAATGAAAGGAATGATTTAATTTGTTCGTTGAACAAAAGTGCATGGATTGAGGGTCTCTTTCAGCAAAGGAGCAAAAAGGTATTTAGAAGTCTCATATAAGCAAATCAGTTAGATTACTGTATTTCTTTTTGATGAGTAAGCAAATATTATTAATCTAGGAGCTGTTGAAACTGATGAAAAATTTAATAACATATTATCAGCTGGATACTTTAAAAACAATTCATTTAAAACAGACTTCAATTTGGACTAACTGTGATTGCCTATTTTTATCAAAGATAGAAGACTGTAGACTTGGTATATACATATACACATACACATATACATATATGACTAAACCCAAAATTGTGCTAGAACTATCTTACATTGAGTTGGAGAAATGTATACTTTATGTTGTTTTGTGTATTATGTTAAGATAAAGTATAAAAATAGTAATGATAACTTGGAAGAATGAACTGGATGTCATAAAACATGTAACATTATAGTATTCTACTCATCTTGATTGAATTTTGTGTATTTCATTTAAGTAACAATACTTTAGTGCCAAAGGATCAAATACAAGGAGATGAATTTAGAAAAAAATTGCTTGTTTAAATTACTCAAAAGTAAAACTTTCACATAAGAAAATGAATGCAAAAACCTTACAAGAATCTATGAAAATAAAACTGATAGTAAATATCTATTGTTTTGTTAGCATATTTCTTTGCTCATAAAATTATAAGTTTTCTTTAAGTCATATTTCATGAGTCAGTCACACAAATACCTTTACATTCTTTATCGGGCAGACAATTTTTTATTTCTTTTTTCTTCTTTTCTTTCTTCTTTTTTCTACCTTTCCTCTTAATCTTTTGTAAGGTTCACTGCCCCAAGTGCCAGGACAAACCATAGATGCTTACAGTGATGCCTGTCAGTGTTCTAAAGGGCAATTAGCTTACAATCTACCTACTCTGTGAAGTAGTACCCTGGTAGGGGATGATAATGCCCATATCTCTCAGTCACTTTCATGAATTCATTGCTATCAATCAGAACTTTTAGAAAAATAAAATAAAATGTGACATAGCGAGGTTGGAGTTTCCTGACCTGCAGAAAACTAATTAGAAACTTAACCCAACTGTGTGATATTGTAATCATTTGAGAGAAGTAGAACTCAAGCAAGACTAATCACAGAGTTGGTCTGTAATGAGTGAAATGGTACCTGCTTTCATCTTTCACATCAGGGCAATCAAAGAAAACGTGTACTTTTAATTGTACCTGAGAACAAGTCCAATTCCAGTACAATAGGAGACTGTAGAGTGTTTTCCTGGTTAAATGCTACTAACTAGGTCTGTAATGAATGGGAACTTTTGATTTTTTAATCTTGAGAGAAAGGTCAATATGAATTGACTATACCATTCGGAAGAATGAAATTGGAGACAACCAGGGAGATACTGATGTCTACTTGACTGGTACTCCTGATTGATTGTTAAACTGAAAGGAAATCCCTGGGTAAGGGTATGCTCTGGAAATAATTGAGAACATTCACTTTGAAGTTGTTTTCTTAAACAGGAAGAAGTTTGATTTGAGATACATATGTACAAACCTACTGGAATCACGGTATAATCGTAAATTATAAACTAAATCTGCCTTTCTCCAAAAACGAAATGAGAAATCAATGACATGGGGAGAGATGAAGATAAAATAAATCGAGGAAAAGGATGCAAATCACCTCGGCTGCAAGTGTATACTATGAGGTAGATTGGTGTATCAGAATTCACACATACAGAAAAAAGAATTTAAACTTTTAAATTTTAAATGGCACAATTAAAAGAGGTCACTGATTAAAGAAAGACTGTACCAAGGTATAATCAAGAACCTTTCAAGTTTTTAAACTTCTGAGAATATTTCTTGATAGCCTTAGGTCAAAACATAATTATAAGTTGGATATTGCTCAGGCCGCACTGTAATTATGGATACACAGAAATCCTGCCTCTGCCTTCGGAGTACTTGAGGACACAGATACATGCTACAAGTTCTGACCTTAAATGTGTTATGTGAAGTTCTATTGTTTCATGCTAATAGACTAAAGTAAGAACTGGTACATACAAAAGATGGCATGCTTCCACTGATGAATGGCTACCGAAGGAGAGTTGCTGGAAGCACATCAGAGAGGACCGCTGGAGCATTTTCAGCTTTAATGCACACATACTTCAAAACTTGGTAGCAGAAGTACATATGTAATATCCTAGTTTCTAGAGTAACTTTTCACACCCGAGACAGTCAAGAGTCACAGAGAAGTAGTATGACCACAACGTTCAGAAATCATTTATTTTCTGCTCGCATAACTTGTTTACAGGAAATGTATGGTCTTCTCTATTGGTTAGCACACATATTGACACTTAGGGGGAAAAAAAAACTTTCAGGGATTTTATGTGTCACAGAATCTTTCTCATGTGTCTCTGTCATGTAGCCACTGTACTGATATCTAAATCCACAAGGAGCTTTCAGCCAAGGGACAAGTAATGCATATTCTAATCCAAATGATAGGTTTGGTTTTCTCTTGTTGTTGTAGTTGTTGTCTTGGCCTCCTACATCATAGTTCTGGTTCATGGAAACTCTATTATTCATAAAATAGTTCACTTAAAATTTTTCTTGCTAGGCTAAGTAGCATGTGCCTTTACTCTCAGTACTCAGGAAGCAGAGACCAGAGGTCTCTATTAGATTGAAGCAAGGATCATCTACCTAGCAAGTCCAAGGCCAGCCAGAGTTAGTTAGTGAGACTTAGCAAAAAATCTATTTGTTTTTAAATGATAATTCATGTATTAACTTATTGAGCTTATCTAAAACTGGAAGAAATAAGACAATCCCATTGCAAACACATGATAAGATAAAAAGTATTAATAACAATAATAAAATAAATAATGATCATTGTTATGGTTACAAGGTATCAAAGTTACCTGGGTTGCTGAATATGGTATTTTACTTGAAAAAAAAAGTACAGGAAATCTACTATTCTTTACGTTCATTTTGACAGGTGGAAATATCTGTATCTGCTAAAATACTGTCATACAGCTAAACATACAATATTACTTACATACAGTATATGATAAACAATGATCTATATTTTTACAAGCCAATGTATTTCATTAGTTATAAACCATTAATGAAATTAAAAGGTACAACACATATGATTATTTTAATGATTCTCAGCCATATGTTTTCATTTTTTGAGAGCTCTATTTAATTCTATGCCTAATTCATTAATTCATTGTATTTGGAACATTTGGGAAAATTGAAAATTTTATGAATCTAGGAATAGCTAAACTAGTGAATAATAAGCTGAGAGGGTTTGCAATTCCGTGGGGGGAGCAACAGTATCAACCAGCCAGACCCCACACACACACACACACACACAGTGCCAGGGGACTGAACCGCCAACTGAAGACTACACATGGAGGGACTCATGGCTTCAGCCGCTTATGTGGCAGAAGATAGCCTGTTGGACATCAATGGGAAGAGCAGCCCTTGGTTCTGTGGGGTTCATTGCCCCAGTGTAGGGAAATGCAAGGGCAGGAAGGAGGGAGTGGGTGGATGGGTGGGAGAGCACCCTCATAGAAGAAGGTTGAGGGGGAATAGTATAACAGGTTTCTGGAGGAGAGACCTTTGAAATGTAAATAAAATATCCAATAAAAGGGGAAACAGTCACTTTTAAAGGTCTAGAAATGTTAAATGACAAATAGCCCTCAGCTACCTCAAAACAACAACAACAAAAAAAGATTTCCTCAACCTGCTAACAGACTTCATGGAAAAAAATTCAGCTCACATTGTCTTTAATGGTGATGGTGGGATGTGGTGGCAAACACTTGTAATCCCTGGCTCTACAGACTGAGGAAGGTGAATTCCATGTTCCAAACAAAAGATCATATATCAACTTAAATTTGGAATACATATTTTGAATATGACAGAGATCATAAGAAGAAAAAAATATTGACCAGACAGTATTGTTGAGTGAGCCACTTGAAGTCTGATGCAGGACAGGGATGGACAAAAACTGTAACAACCACATTGTAGCAGTAACAACAGTTCTTTAAAGCATTCAGCGTATAACTATCTTATAACCATTTTGTCTGAAAATAATCAAGATAACAGAGAGCATATTCTCCCTCAGGGACTGGCAAAAGAATGTTTGTAACAGATTTATTTGTATTAGTTGAAAACTGAAAACCGCCCAAGTGGTATGACCGACTGCCAAGTGCCAGAGTAATATTGTGTGCTATTCTTCCTGACAGTAAAAAGAAACGACCTAATTTTGATAATGTGGATATATTTCAGAAAGATTTTTATAAGTGTAAGATTCTAGATGGAAAGAAGCATATTTGACATGATGTTCTGGATAGTGTAAACAAAATCTCCAGCAGATTTTTTTTAAAAAATGAAACAAAATCAATGGTTATCTAAGAGATGAAAGAATGGTGGCAGTGTTGCCAAAATATCTAACAGACTAATGTAATGATTGATAATATAGATCACTAACAACCAGTGAGTACTTAAATATTAAGGGCAATGTGGCTATTGGATGGGAGACAGGTAAAGCTAAGGAATGGAAGGGATTCTGCTACTTGTGGTGTCTTCTATGACAAATCAAGACAAGGTAGTGTTTGTTTAGAATTTCACTTGAGAAAATGTTTATGGTAGTATTTATTTTGGATTGTTTTTGACTCATGATTGATGTAGGAAAGCACAGATAACTGCATAATGACATCGCTGCATCACTGCATTGTGACATCACTGCATAACTGCATCACTGCATCACTGAATCCCTGCATCCCTACATTGCTGCATTGCTGCATCACTGCATCACTGTGCCACTGCCATCATGGCATCTCTGTACCACTGCATTGCTGAGTCATTGTGTTGCTGCATTGTAACATCCCTATATCACTGCATCACTGCATTGTGACATCACTGCATCTCTGAATCACTGTATCACTGTGTCACTGCAGTAGGTATATCCTTGGGTAGGAGGTCTTGGCTGGTACAAAAAACACAGTTTGGAGAAGCAATGATGAGAAAATCTGCAAGTGGCCCTTCTCCTTGGCCTAAGCTTCAGCTCCTTCATCCAAGTTCCTGCCTAGAGTCCCTGCCCTGATTTACCTCAGTGATGGAGTGTTAGCTGAGAGCTGTTTCCTTCCAAAATTGCTTTTGTTCTTGCTATTTTATCACAGCAATTGAAATACTAATTAAGACAATATTTTTATTTTATTTTAAACAGACTATTGCTATATAACCCTGGCAGGCCAATCTTGGCATGTACACTACAATGGTCTCAAATTCGTAGAAATCTGTCTTCCTCTGCCTCATAGAGCCAGGATTAAAGAGTGCTATCATACCTGGGACTGTGGTACTTAATTTTTGAAAGAAGACAAATATTTTATCACCACCTAAAATTTTTAATAATTGTATGTATTAAAATAGCTAATATTGATATTTAGTATAAATGGAAGTAGTTGGAGGCTATTATAAATTAGTTAACTATAATTCCTAGCTTTGGTTTGTACTTCCTTATTAAAAAGTCCAGGGCTTCTTTCATTATCAATTCTTGTCTGTATTTATCAAGAAGAAATAGAGATAGTTTAGCAATAGTCAGTGGGCTCTATGAAAGTAAGGCATTGAAAAGCAATGACTGTTGTGATGCAATCTTTGTATATAGAGAAAAATTAGAGAAGATTTGTTCATCATCACATAGTGCTAGAATCATTATGTAGGGCTCATTTAATGCACGTGAGGTGACAACTATTTTGTTAATTAAGAACTGTAACAACCACAATCATAGTAGAGAAAGACATATAAAATATCTCAAGTGGCATATTAGGAAAACCTGACCAGTGAATGAGAAATATTTCTACTTGCAGATGTCATCTATGAATAGAAGAAACAGAAGTGAATGCAATGAATAATTTTGAAAAACAAAAGGCTAGTGTAACCGTAGGGTACACAATAGATTAAAAAATTGCATATATATATATATATATATATATATATATATATATATATATATATATATGTGGACACACACACACACACACACACACTCTCTATCAATGTGTCTATCATCTATCAACTTTCCATCATCTATCTATTTTCTATCTACCTCTCGTCTGTTTGTCTATCTATCTATTGATGGATCTATCTATCATCTATCTATCACTGTTATCAGACAATGTATAAATCATCCATCATCCCATGCACAATCTATTAATCATCTATAGTCTGTCTACCATGTTAAATTTAGCATATGCTAATTCTATATAGGACTAGTTCTCATTATGGGATTTTCATATTTATAATGTATTTTGACCATATTCATCCTCACTACTCTCTATTTTTCTGTATCCATTCTTACTTTCCCCTCACTTTCCACAAAGTCCCACTTTTTCTTACATGTTTCTTTTATATGAACTATGTAGCTTGATAAATTTGTTCTTTTCCATAAGCTTAATAAAAATCAAACCACCGTAGAATTATCCAGAATTTAGGAATTAAAGTTGTGACAAACCACAATGCTTATAAAACTACAACTTCATAAAGTGCCTTGACTTAACCAACAGGAAAATATAAGGTGTCATTAAGTTGTTTCCTGAATTAATATTTGATCTTTCATTCAATCAAAATGTGTATAATATACATTGGTCTCTCTAAAGTCCTTTCATTTATAGGTACCTTTCAGCTGTGATTGCCATTGCTTAATTTCTCCACCCCTATTATTATGTGGAAGTACACATCATTGCTGCTAGACTAGTTTCTAAGCAAGCTACTGTTTTTCTCTAAATTCTCTGTAATTTAATATTGTATAAGGTGCAATAGCTAGTGATACGTGGCAGGGACCTTAAAGGTATTTTATAATTTAATTGGCCTTTTCTTGTCCTTTTTTTTTTTTAGAATTCGCTGCAGATTAAAGTAGGCATTGTGGTTTCATGGAACAAAAGAGTTACCTTAAAAACATGTCACAACTGCTGGGAAGAGCTAGTAATAAGGACCTGCTAATAAGCAGCTCAAAAGTACCTCAGAACAACCCTGCCACAAGCATCCTCATCTCCCAGCCCAGTCTGCACACATCAAAGAGAAAGATTCAGAGGAGAATTGCATATTGATTATTACCTGCACTTTTGTTGTTGGGGGCTTTTGTTGTGCACTGTTTGAGAGGCTTAATATGTACGAAAGAAGGGGAATAGCTTAAGTGTAATGAAATGTGTAATGGCATCCTGTTATTAATAGAGTGCCTCTATCTTTATCTCATGGGCTGTGAAAGATGAGGGGATGCTTTCATCCTATTATTCTTTGCTGTTGCCAACACAAACCCAAATTTGATTAGATCTGGGAAGACCTGCCGAATCTACAATGTAAGAATGCCTTCCAATATTATCGCATCTGTAATAGACATATGGGGACCTTAAGGTGAACAACATTAACCAAATTGAGAACAAGGTAAATGGTAGTTATGCTATGTGTCCCTGCAACCAAGATGCATCTCACCGTTTTGTTTCAAAAAAAAAAAAAAAATCCCAGTTTCATGTATTTTCAATTCTAAGGAAATAGATATAGCCTATGGTGAAAAGTATATGCTATTTGACATACTAAAATTAGAAAGAAACTTATAATTTGACATTATATATAAAGTAAGTAAACGGTTAAGATTCAAGTGTGTATACCTCACCTAACTCCTTTTTCCCATTCTGGGCACTAAACCTCACTTGTAGTGAGGCCAGCCTCGGATTTCATAAATCACAGTTTTAGCCAAGCGAAAGGTTATTGGAATTAAACATATAAGTCATAGAAAATTAGAACTTAGAGAAGAGGCTCCACTAAAATTAACCTATGAGCTTATCAAAAGCCATGAATTACCCCTAAATTGCACATTCAAGATGAAGAATCTAAATAAAATGTCAAATGGAAGAAATAAGAAAAGGGTGCAGGATCACAAGACTATTTTGTGCAAAATAAGGAGAGCCACACTCTAATATATGTGGACATAGGCACACATTAAAAATTAACAAATCGATAAATATAATAAAGAAAAAGATTTGGAGACTGAAAGGCCAAGGAGAGATTTCCGCTTCTTTTAAAGCCAGGGTGGGGAGGGAGCAGAGTTTGCAGTTTGAGTGCCATCAACTTAGGGTAGTTTCCTGAAAACCTGGGACCATGGCTTCAACTGCAACAAAGTACAGTCAAATAAATGCAAACTCAGGATAAAAGGACAACTATCTGATCAGATAAAAATAAAGGAGATTTCTGAAAATAAAAAACCTCTATCAGATGGTGCCTGCAATGATCAGAGCACAATGAAACAATGCTAAATGTGTTAATAAATAAAACATGATCACTCTTTAGAAGAACAAGATCTTGGAAGAAGGCTAAGGAAAAGTTAGATATGGAAATTATAAACAATGTTTATAGAGTAGATATTCAACTTATGTCAGTGACAAAGAAAAACTGTTACTTTGGATGAATATGATGTAAAACATTAGCAGTATGTGTAATGAAAAGTCCAAAGCGAGCGAACAAACAAACAAACCAAGAAATCAATAAATAAATCCACAGTATTTACCATGGGAAAGTGCCATGATTGAATAGATTTAATAGCCGGTTTAGTAAAAGGCAAATAAAGATTTCAACTAATCTTGACTATATGTAGCAGAGACTATTCATTAAGAATTAGAGAAAAATGTCATAAGAATTATTAATGGCAAAAAAAAAAACCTTGCATTTCATCAAGCAACAGATAGGAGAAGGGAAAAGCCCCATGCCCCCCCCCCCCCACTGTGTAGAGCTCAGGAAATCCTGTAGAAGAGGGAGCAAGATTGTAGTTTGAGGACATCACAAGAAAGGTTCAGCAGAATCAACTGATCAGGGACTCTAGGAGCTCAGCAATACAAACCAAGGAGCCTGTATGAGTCTGACCTAGGTCCTCTGTCTATGTGTTATGACTGTGGAGACTGGCATTTTGGGAGGACTCTTAATAGTAGAAGTGAGGGTTGCCTCTGACTCAGTTGCCTGCCTCCTGCTGGGTTGCCTAGACCAACCTTGTTATAAAGCATGTGCCTAGGCTTATTGTAACTTGTTATGCCTTGGTGGTCGATATTCGTGAGAGGCATGGCCTTTTCTGAAGGGAAATGCAGGAGGAGTGGTTCTGGAGAAGAAAAAGGGTTAGGACACGAAGTAGGAAAAGAGAATGGTGGGGAAATTAAGTTGGGATGTAACATGTGAGAGAAGAATAAATAAATAAATAAATAAATAAATAAATAAATAAATACCCCAAATACTACATAGAATATTTATATGCATAAATATTATATAATTTTAAACTAACGCTTTTCTTATGTGGAAAAAATATGCATTTCAGAGAGCAAGGAGGGATATATTGAGTTGGGGGTTATTGTAGAGAAGAAAGGAAAGTAATATAATTCTATAATAATTACAAAACAATAAAAGAAATCATTGAAATAAAAGAAAAAAATGAAAAGAAACTCTCAGAGATGTTATAATGAATACAAAATGTTCCAGTATGTAGAGAATACACACAAGGTAACAAAATAAGGACTTATGATGTGTTTTACAAAATAGGATGCAAAATATGGAACTGTGAATCTAAAGAACTCAGCAAGTTGCAGGAAAGATTAATAGACATAAACTCAAAAATATATTACTGAATTATTTCAATTAAGGCCACTAGCTCCTGTTCATGAAAAGCTAATTAACAAAATCTTTGCACACTTGAGTTACCAACATTAACAAACCATTTTAGGAACAATGTATTCTAGCCACGTGAGTAATAATAGTCAAAAAATAAAGAAATTAACATTTAAAGCCATCAAAGAAAACCAGTATATTAATTAAATGAAGTAAAATATGTAAGTTATCTTAGTGCATTAATAATGACTCTACATATCAGCAGAAACTGAGCACCTTGTCCTGATGAGAAACATTTTAGTTAGATATTGTCTTGTTTTGTTGCTCAGGCTGATATCAGCTCAGGCACATGAAGTAGAATCGCACCATATTTCTACAAATGTGAGAATAAGGCTTGTACTAGCCCACCAAGTTTAGGAATAAACTAATAATATGATGTTCAGTAGTTTCTCATTTCATTTTTAGATGAAAAAAGAGATATCTATGTTGCCAACTTTTCCTCCATTTTGAGGAAAATGGCTTAATCAGTGCAATGATAAGAACAGGCATGGCAACTGCAACATTTTATTTTGAAAGTTTATTATTCAATATTCACAAATGTCACAACTGCTTATGAAGAAAATCCAAATAAGCTTAAAAACTCCTCCTAAAACGATCATGGAACTTTATCTAGAATAGTAAGCAGTAATTAGAGAAAACAATTCCTCAACAGTTGTGTCAAAAATCTATAAAATGATATATTTGATAAATTATTTATAAAAACTTTATTGAATAACTATAAGATTTGCTACAAGAAATAAAAAAATGTGATTAAAAATTAAAGTCTTATTATGTTCCAGTTAATCTAAAGGATAGAATTGGTTTACAGTAAGAATTTCAGCAAGATGTTTTATAATAATCAATGAGTTATAACTAAAATAGATGTAGATATTTGAATTATTTTAAACAATAATAATAACTTTTAGCAAAAATGTTACAACATCCACTTGATTTCAAGTCTCAATATTCTTCATTATGAATTTTTAATGATATATTGTTTACTTTGATTACATAAGGAAGAAAAAACAGTAAATTAGAAATTACAGAATTCTACATACACATAGGGTACAACTAGAAAAATAAAACTTTCTTTCAAAAATTTACATAAACCTTCCTAGTAACTACATAGGCAAAAACAATCATCATGTTGCATATCTATGTCATTTTACCCACAGAAATTTTATGAAACTTGAGACAGATTAGAGTAAATGCATGAGTGAAAACCACTTAAAGAAAAAGCAGACGAAACCATTAACAAATGTGTTCACAGCTGAACTTTTTTTATTTTGTTTTTTGTTTTTTGGGTTTTTTTTTTGTTTACAATATCCCAAATCAACCTAAGAATATGTATTTGTCGCTGGAAGCACAGATGAGCCACTACTGTACAGACTGCAACCTTTCCTAACTCTCCAAACCACTGTAGAAAACAAAGCTTCTAGAACTGTCCATTGTTGGTGATTGTCTTGCTTTACAATATTTCTCTTAACTACCAGAATCACGTTGGCTTGTTACAGTGAATCCAGGGCATTTCTATAGCCCAGCTACAAAGGGTCTCTGGATTCTGTCCTGTCCATCAGCTGCATGGCGTGCGATTTCATACATCTTCATCCTTCCAACCCAAGCCTTACATAATGAAGACTAAATTCTTTCTTCCCATGAAGAAGAAGGAAGTAGATGCCAAGCTGTTGTATTGAAATCTCAGTCCATTTGCCCAAAAGGTAAAGCCTGGACCTCCACAATCTGCTTTGCTCCCTGACTAAAGACTGATGCTTGTTGATGAAGCACTGGGGTGAGCCTAGACTCCTGAAGATGCTTGAAGGCCTGTGATCCCTACACATGCACGCTCCTCATTCACTACCGTTAACAACCACACATTTGATGAACTCTTAGACTTGAAGCACTAGCTATTGTTGAGACAAGGAAAGCATACTAGCTGTAGATTTATAGCAACGTAAACTTGAGGTGTCGGGTAGGACTCGAACAGGGGAAATAAACTGAGCAGACTCTGTGAAAGGAAGCAAGATGCTTAGAATTTCTGGAAGGAGAGGTACACACAGAATTGTATCAGAAAGATGTGAACATATACTTTACAGTTAAAGGCATTTTACTCAATCAAATGTTGAACATGTTCAGACACCAGAGCTCTAACAGACAAAATACAATGTCAATACTCATTTATAAATTAATATGTTTAAACTAGTGGGCATGGGCATAAAATAAAGAAACCACCACCATCAATAAAATATAGAGAAATAATTCACTATTTTATTTGAAAATTATAACAGAGTCATTGCACTAACTAACAAAACCAAGCAGAAATCCTTAACTTAAAAATGTAGTAGAAGATGGCCTAATCGGCCATCATTGGGAAGAGAGGCCCCTTGGTCTTGCAAACTTTATATGACCCAGCACAGGGGAAGGCCAAGGCCAAGAAGTGGGAGTGGGTGGGTAGGGGAGCAGGGGCGGGGGGGGTGGGTATAGGGAACTTTCAGGATAGCATTTGAAATGTAAATAAAGAAAATAATGATAATTAAAAAAAACATTTTAAAAACCTAAAAATTAAGTGTATGCTAGGGGGAAGGAAAAGAAAGCAGGGGATAATATAATCATGTTATAATCTCAAAAGATAATAAAAACAACCAATGAAAGAAAGGATTAAAGTAATGATGTAAGAATAGACCAAACGGAGAAATAGTCAGTGACCTGTAATACAGATTATGTGAAAACATTAAGAAAAAAGACCATTAAAAGTTAACCTCAGAAATATTTTTGACCATAATAAAATAATGAGTATTCAGAATACTGCTATTCAAGAAGGAACTGAGGATACAAGTGGGGCAGAAAACTTATAAAGAAAATAAAATCCCACCAGAAACTCACAAAAGGATTCCTATGTGTCTGCATGTATGCATGTGTGTGTGTGTGTATGTCTGTATGTGTATATGTGCATCTGTTTGTGTGAGAGTGTGGATATCTGTGTGTGAGAGAGTATGTATCTGCGTATATGTGAGAGTCCGCATGTATGAGTGTGTGTGTATGTGCGCATATGAGAGAAAGTGTGTCTACATGTGAGAGAGTGCGTGCGTGTGTGTGTGTGTGTGTGTGTGTTTCTGTAGTTGAAAGGGTTCCAGTCAGAAAAGTCACTTTCACATCAACCATATCATTAATCTCTAAAAGGTAAAAAGTAAACAAATTATCAAAACTACAGTAAAATAATGGTGAGAATTTTCTATTTCCCAGAAATTTCTCATTAGAAAATGTACAAACTACAGAGCAAGAGAGGAAAGCTCACAGATCTCAAGGGAAATAATATTGCCAAACAATGAAACTAGCCTCAACACGAGCTATCCTTCAGTAGTGAGAAAGCCATAACAATGATAGAGAGAAGCTGTGGGGAGTCTCGCGTTTCCACCAGATGTGTCCTATAAGAACATTCTAGAGGATCTTGGTGCAGAAACACGATGGGATATAAAGGCGTCTGATGCCATGGAAGTGAGCAGGAAGACTCGGTAGGACCTCTCTGCTAGATCATTCATGGTGCCTCTGCCTGACATTCTATACCTAGGTATAAGGCAAGATACCTGACACAGAAAAATGTCCAGGATGAAAGGGGATTAACAGTGAATTATTTGGGATTTATGGCTTGCTTTTATAGACACAAATTCTTGTCAAAGTGAAGAGAGGAAGAGAGCATAGAATCAGGGAAGGAAAAGAATGACCTTTGAGCCCTCAGCTTTGTTTTGTTTTATTTTGTTTTGGTTTGTCTCTTTTGTTAGTGATTTCTGAACCCAAGTATTAGTAAATTAGAAATATATATATAAATATTTTGAATTAATTTTAAATACAATAATAAGTGTATGTTTATATTTCTAAAATATTGGCTGCTACTTTCCTACTTTAATGTTAATGTATACAAAATAAACGTTAATATTAACATGTGCTTATATGCCAATCAATATTTTAATTTGCATCCTGTAACATGCAAATAATATATTTCTATCATTTCAGGTGTTAGGAAGATATTTAATTATCTCTTCCTCAATGAAGTTTAGATTATTTTCATTGCTTAGGGAACAAGTTTTTTCCTCAAAAATTGTCTTTCATTTTCTTTTCGTCTTTTCTCCTTCCACTTGGCTAGTGATTCTTATAACACATGGTTTCTAATGTGAACATATTAAAACTTGGAATGACAGCTTGAAATATTCCATTTTGTTTCATGTCCAATATGGTGTCCGTTTTCTAGCAGCCAAATATTTGGAAGCCACACAGTAACAGCAGCTCAAGCATGTCCATCATATTTGCCCCTTTAGATCATATTTTCTAGATTTAAATGAGAAAGGGCACAAGGAGATTAATTTAATAGTGTCAAATTATTTCTCCAAGGAACATAATATAATGTGATTAGTTTATCATTGATAATTGTCATGTACTTCACCGAGTGCTTTCCCAAACGTGTTAGTTGTTATTAAAGCTCATAAAATTCTTTATATCCATAATATTTTAATCGTGTGTCTTACAATATACCTGTGACAGAGAATAACACAGGAGGTAATGTCATGTCTTATTGTGCAAAGGAAATCAGGTGATTTTTTATAGTATCAAATGAAAAGTCCCATACCCAAACCAAGATCAATTTTACCACAGATGAACTTTTTTTTTTTTTTTTAAATAAAATACTCAGGAGTATAGCACAGTATCGTTAAGGATCAATTTTCACTTCGTATTTTATAAATCCCAGTACTATTTGGTTATATCTTAAGTCTCTGGGCTAAATTGTCAGTGTTTCCTGGCCATTCGAACAGTGCTGGGTATGGGTTTTATCTCCTGGAATAGGCAATAAGTTAATTCAGACACTAATTGGTTACACCCACAATCCTTTTACCACTGCCTTAGAGTATTTTGTAAGCATTGAGCATTGTAGATCAAAGTTATTGTGGGCTGACTTATGCATACATTTCTGTTTTGGCAGCCTGCAGAGTATCTACCCATACCAAAGACACTGAGACATAGGAATACAAGATCTACGTAGGCACCAATTTGACCTCTTCATGTTCAATGAGTTGTGTGGGGGTTGTCTTGAGCAAGGAAGGCTTGCTGTCAATTTTTGGAGAGCAGCCTATTGTCTTCTCAACAGTCTGAGTTGTTTGGGTTTTTTAATGGGGACACCTTTGGCCAATGACTCCACTGGATATACCCAAGTACCAGTATGGGAAGCATCACTTGATGACAAAGGATGGCCAGATGGGACTGCATTGCCCTAATTATTTGGAGATATCATTAGAACTGCCTTCATATATTTCCGCTACAGTGAACTTCTTTGCTACCCATTTAATGCCTCTCAATTCTAGTTCTCTTCCCCTGAATTTACCTCTGTTCCCAGTAGGCCCTCCCATTCCAGTCCTGGCATGTACAGATCTGCACCAGATCCTCAGTATATGTATTATGACTTTCAGTTAGGTGTTTTTATTAATCTCTTTAGTGTGTGGACAAGTTGGTTCTCTGATCCTGTGCCTTCTCTTGGACTCTTCTTTTTGTTGGTTTGCCTTGTTCAACTTCAATGTGATGGATTTCTTTTAATCTTATTATATTTTATTTGATTATCATTTGTTCTTATCTCTTTGAATCCTGCTCTCTTCTAATGAGAGACAGTGTAGCTCCAGATGGGAGGAGAGGTAGGGAAGATCAAGGAGGTGTAAAGGGATGGCAAATTGTAATCAAGATTTATTATATGAGAAAATAATCTATTGCTAATAAAGGGAAAAATATTCACAAAACTATTCGTAGCAGTTAACAGTTATAGACTTTAAAACAGTTTCAATCAAGATACTATCTCTATTATTAAAATTTCTGTGTAACACATGATATTCAAAACTACACAGTGAGGTTTGTTTTGCTGTGTAGCATTTATAATGAATTCATTTTATAATTGCTGTTTCCTTGATTTATGAGCTTAGTTTTCCATAGGATCATTCTGATATTCAATTCTGGTATCTACATATTGTAAACATGCAGAATGCATAGTGAATCACTGTATTGCAAAAGTTAATAACTGATCAAAATTCTCTAATCTATTTAATCTGAATTATAAGGACTCCAAATTTTCATGGGTGTTATGTGCTATGCTTAAGAGATTGGAGCTCAGTACTGGAAAAGTAACTGATTCATCTACCAATGAATAAATTAATCCCCAAGTCTAAAGCAAACATCAATACAGAATATCCATAGGGCTTGTAATAATTCACATGCACATAAATTAAACTGGTCACAGTTATGCCTATAAAATATCGTAGATGGATTTCTAAATAAGAAAAACGTAGAGTTTTGAAATCATTAATTTTTCCACAAAATAAAAAATATAAATATACCTTTTCATGGTAATAACAGCCAAAATTTATTATAGAAATTTTAGGTTACATAATTTTCTGCATGGTTCGAGTAACGGTGCTGGCATATGCACATCACACATTTTTAAAACAATAATAATGGTTCTTTTTAGTTATCTTTCATAATTTACTAGGATCCCACTTATCTCTGATAGAACATCAAGCACTGCAAACATACTATATGTGATTAACTTGGAAGTTATAATGTAATGTTCAACTCAACAATATTTATTAACATATTTATTGATTTAACTACACTGTATCATAAAGCACATGCAATAATGTATTCATTCAATAACATTATTAATTTTTCTACTTTTGTTTCCAGTTTCATATTAACTTTTCTTTTTTATTAGATATTTTCTTCATTTACATTTGAAATGGTTTCCCCAAAGTCCCTTATACCCTCCCCCCACCCTGCTTCCCAACTCTCACACTACTGTTTCCTAGATAGAGAAAGTACCCAAGGAGGTAAAGGGGTCTACAACCCTATAGGAAGAATAACAATATGAACTAACCAGTACCCCCAGAGCTCCTGTCTCCAGCTACATATGTAGCAGAGGATGGCCTAGTCAGTCATCAATGGGAGGAGAGGCCCTTAGTCTTGCAAATATCATATGCCCCAGTACAGGGGAACTTAGAATGTTTTTAAAATTTTAGTTTACAAATACTTCCTCGCTGTGTGTTTTTAGTAAGTTGATTTTAAGTGTTTCATATATTTAAAATTATATATTATTCACATCTCTATATCATTTCTATAAAGCTACAGAGATAACACATGTATAAACCTTGAGTTTGGATACCAATTTCCCACTCAAAACCATGTGTGCTGCTGTTATTCCTGTGTTGAGAGACAGAAAATGTGGGATCCAGGGGACTCACTCGTTACCTTGTCCAGTCAGTTAGTAACGTTCAGCTTCAATGAGAGACTCTGGTTCAAAAACTTATAAGAAGACACCAGAAATCCACCTCTAACCTCCACACATGTGTACAGGGGTGCATGCACCAGCACACAGAACATGCAAACAGACATCAATCTTTGATTCAAATATACATTCAGGAGTATTCACAGGCACACAGCACACACATATGCATACACTACAACACATAAACACAAAGAAAAAGATTCAATTTCTTCCTTTTATACTTGCCAAACTTAACTCTCTAAGCATACAGATTATAGAGTGTTCATTCTTGTCCCTTTTTATGTTAGTGGTTCCAGACCATGAAATAACAATTTCAAGTCTTTAATGTTGGTAATAACTGCTCTTTGTGGGCCAGCTTGCCCTTGTAGTCTGACAGCCACTGGTCTTCTCATTACCACCTTTTAAAAATTTTTATTTATTTATTTTTATGATATAGGAGTTGGCATACAAACCAAAAAGAATCTACGTTTTCATCAAATTCTTTCGTGGGTACTTGCCAAATACTGTGGCCCATGTTCTTTCTTTTATACCACTTCATGAGCTCAAATACTCATAATGTGTTCTATTTAATATGTTCTGGCAAAGGTTGCTGGAAATAGATATGTAACTACCTTTCAGCAACACTCTATTCTCTATTGTGAAAGATGCCCTGTTGTTCCCATATGTCCAGGATATTTTAGTTTTTTTTTTTTTAAGTTTTCTGCCAACCTACTCATAGTAATATTAATATATTAACATCAGGTCCATGGCTATTTCCTATGTCATCCATCTGGACTTGTCTTCTATAATAGGCAAGATTTTATGAATGGTTATAATCTGTTTTCCAAGTCCTAAAATACTCTGAATAACACTCCTAAAGTGAAGTATGTTCCTGAAGCATTGAAGATGTTATTAAAATTGAATTTTAATATCATTTATAAGACAGACAACCAGATGCACTCTACAGATTAATCTAGCACTTGAAAATCCTTTCATTCTATAATGGTACCATTACAAAGATTATTTTCAAGTGTCCCCCAAAAGCATATGACAGCTGCAGCTACTATTGCAACCTTAGTTTCCCTGGAACCATAGAGGACACATGTGCAAAGCTAGCCTTAGGGAGAATCTCAAGAGAAAAGGAATAAGAGGAGAAGTACAAACCTTGAGAAAAAAATTCAAGGAAGAATGCAAGTGTTGACTTACTCTTCAGTAAACTGTCTCTAAGATGTCTGTAGACTAATGAACCATGATTATGTTCATGCATTTGGACTCTGGGGGACCAGTTTTTCCTGAAACAATCTATAGAAGTAGGTCTATAGATACGACCAGCTAGATGAAGTGGACCTTTTTGTTTAGCCATAACTCGACTCCTTTTTGGACATCAGAAATTATTCAGAAAAGATGTGTCCTGGAGATAGTTTGGAGTTAAGAATTATAGAAATTGGAAGCATAACGATGAGATTTGTGTATAAGTAAAATTATACTTTGATTTATAAATTACATATAATGTAATTATGTATAATATAATTATAGATGATCAATGGCATACACCCACTGAAAAAAACCACTTCATGTCTTTTTCTACATGTTTATATTATAGTAAAACATGAAACAAATTGTGCCAAATTATACCATAATCATGTATGCTCTTAAAGAGAAGGAAATATATTTATAATGTAATCCATCCACAGTATCTTTATATAGACTTTTTTTCATATGAAGTTAAACAATGAGCTGTCTTTCTCTTCTTCTGTCCTACCCTTTTTAATCTGCACCAGCAATACAACTTTCTGACATTCTGATTTGAGTGCTCTAAATCCCTTACTTGAGAAAGAGAGGCATAGCCTTTCCCATGTTGTTGGCAGTCCTGTATTTATTAAATATAATTTTTGTTACCATATATTTGTCATTTATCCATAAGCAATAACATATGTCAAAAGAAGACACAAATATGTTTTCTAGAATACCTTCCTTAGTTTTCAAAAGCTAGAGTTGCATATCTCAAGTTCTATGTCAGTACAGAAAGAATCTGATGATGTTTTGTGTGGACCTCATGGGTAGACACCTGTTTGACATTTTGCCAATATATTTGGGGAGGGGGCAAATTTTTCATTGCTATCATGTGAAGGTTATTCTGTACTTTCATCTATTTTATAATATTTCTTCATTAAAGTAGACATGTTGATATATTTCACAATAATAAAATACATTTTCTTTTTCTTTTTTTTTTCTTCAACAAATAAGATAATGGTGGTAGTGAACTGGGATAATCCCAGTGTTGACATTACTCTTAATATGCATATCATTAAAAAAACAATCAAGGAATTTCTAACATATATCTTAATCAACAGTCATCTGATCCCATTTCTTCGCTCCTAATCAGTCATAATTTAACATAAAAGGATTAGAAAAAAACATTTTAATCATAGGAAAAACCAAACTAATGATAAAACATCACATGATTAGTTTTATTTTATAATCAAATTCAAATTACCAAATCACAATATAATTTGCTTGTTTTCTTATTTCTTATTCAACTATGCAGCTTTTCCTGGATAATCTTTAAGCAGCACATTGTCTATTCACCAAAAGTGATTTGTTTGGATTGACTACAGCGTAGAGGTGCTCAATTTTGTTCCCATACTAGACAAGTGTTCTTCTAATACCTACAGGTTTTAAATGCAATGCTTAACCATGACTTATGAACCACCAAGTACGATGGCTGCTGCCAGGCTGCCTCAGTGTTTGAACTTGCTGAAAGCCCCACTTCACTATCATCTGTGAAACGTTGCTTATAGATTTTACTGTTTGCTAAAGATTCAGGGATTTCCACCTCATTACCTGTCATAATCAGTCACTGGTGAATGAAATGTCTTGTGCATTGACTCTGGGATAACAGATTTCTGTTAGCCTAGCTTCAAGGAAGACATCTATTCCTTTTATTGATCAATGAAATTTAACTCAGGTAAAACTGGATCTCACTGGGTTGATAGACACAGAGTAAATACTGCAATAAATGAAGGAAACATAGAGTCAGACGAGGGTGAACTGCTATAGTTTTAGTACCTGTAGGAATGGACAGATTCTAGAATTCTACACAAAGGACTCTAGGCAACTGAGGAGAGCTGGAAATAGGAGAGGTAGACTTCTCCAGGGATGACCATACCAGTTGGTGGTCCAGTGCCAAAAGATTAGGTTAATATGGAGGAAATTATATGGACTGAACAGGTTATATAATTCAATATATATATTTTATTAAAAAATAAAAATAGAAAACAAGAAACATTCTACTATTTATAGATTTCAAAGGCAGAACAAAGATTCCAATCTTGATATATATTGCAAATAGAACTGGGGCTAATTGTACTTGGTGTTAATTCTGTTCTCCTGTGTAGGGCTGTGAACAAGGAATGAGTCAGCACTCAGGCGATTTCCTGTAAAATATTTTCCCACCTTAATTTATAAATAAAGGCTAAAGTCAGTGATTGGGAGGAGAAAGAGGGGAATGTAGAGCTGAAGGTTTGGGAAGAGAGAGAGAGAGAGAGAGAGAGAGAGAGAGAGAGAGAGAGAGAGAGAGAGAGAGAGAG
>NC_034598.1:62558953-62560350 GCF_900095145.1 Mus pahari
TGGTAGATCTGCCCAATCTAGGCACACAGCATGTATTCATATTAATTGAGTTGTGTTTTCATTGCCTGGGCTTATTTGGGTTGGAAATTTACCGATATATAGTCATGGATGTAGTAACAGTGCAAAAAAACCAAAAAAACAAAAAAAACAAAAAAAACCCAGGAACTTGAAGAAGAGAGGGACATAAGGGAGGGATTAATGTAGCAGTTCTTGTCTTTCAGGTCATGACTCCTTGGAGGGGTTGAACTACTCTTTCACAGAAGTCACATATCTGAAAGCCTGCATATAAGATATTTACATTACTATAACAGTAGCAAAATTACAGTTATGTAGTATCAATGAAAATAATTTAATGGTTGTGAGGTCACCATGACCTGAGGGACTGTATTAAGGGGTTACAGCCTTAGGAAGGTTGAGAACCACTGGTTTACAGGGTTGAGAACCACTGGTTTCACAGGAAGGAAAGAGGATGGAGAGCTGTTGTAGTTAAATAATAATATCAAAAATAAAAATAGAGGACAAGAAACACTCTACTGTTTATAGATTTCAAAGGCAGCGCAAAGATTCCAATCTTGATAAAAGATTTCCCCTCCCCTTTTTTACTTCCCCATTCTATTATTTCTTTTAGCAACAGTAATTTAATTTTACATAACTGTGTTAGAAATACCAATATATTTCAATTTCACTTCACATTTATAATTTATTTTTAATTTTTAAATTTTTTATAAAGCTCGTCCCGATATATTTTATTAAATTCTGTGCTTGTTCTTTTTTTTTTTTTTTTTTTTTTTCTTTTGTTAGCCTGACAGAGTCTACAGTCACCTTCAGAAGGCAATCCACAGTTGAGGAAATGACCCCATAAGATTGTCCTCAAGACATTTCTGGGGGACATTTCCTGAACTGAGATTGAGGTGAGAGGGCAGACATCATGGTGGACAGGTTATCCTGAGTAGTGTAAGAAAGTACACCAAGCAAGCTTGGGGAAACAAACAAGTCAGCCTCATTTCTCTATGGTCAGTTCATGTCTTCAGATTCCTGCCTTGGTTTCATGGCTCGACTTCTCTCAATGATGGAATTTAACCTTGGAGGGCACATAAATCCTGTCCTTCCTAAATTGGTTTTGTTCAATGTCTTAGTTTCTGTTTTATTTCTGTGAAGAGACACCGAGATCAAGGGAACTCTTAGACAAGAACACATTTAATTAGGGGCTTGCTTACAGTTACAGAGGGATAGTCCATGATCATCAAAGCAGGAAACAGACAGGCATGGTGATGGGGGTAGTAGCTGAGAAATTTACATCCTGATCTCCAGGCAACTGGCAGAAAGACAAAGTCAAATAGAGAGTCACAGAGAGAGGGGGGCTGAGAGAAGCAGGGACAAAGGAAGGGAGGAAGGGA
>NC_034598.1:62560875-62564961 GCF_900095145.1 Mus pahari
TCCAGCAACTTTATTTAAGAATCAAAACTGGGGCAGGGGTACTGTAAACAAGTTTTGGGAGAACCTAACTAGCATGAGGATACAAACAGCAACAAGAGAGAAAGAGAGAGAGAGAGAGAGAGAGAGAGAGAGAGAGAGAGAGAGAGAGAGAGAGAGAGAGAGAGTTCTGCATAGCCAAACTTCCTAGTAATTTTCAACTATTTCACTTCCTGTCTATGAGCATACGGGAGCCATTATCATTCAAACTACCACAGTCATGGTGCTTTGAATGCAATAATAATCCAAGAGAAATCGTCCTGCTAGCTCATGGACTTAACTAAACCTAATATTACACTGGTACAGTACACTCAATTACATGACTGACATAATGTTTGTGTTCTATAGTGTAATTACATTTCTTAGTAAAAGCCTGATAATTTAAGTTTTCATTTATTAGAATGATTTATGATGTGATATTACCAATATTTTATATATTAAATTTATAATAATAAATATGATCTATTTTACTCTATTTGGACACATTCAATTACTTTGTTCACAACTCTTAAAACCAAGTTTTATAAAGGTTTTGGTTATTATTGAATGAGATTTTTAGAACTCCTAAAATCTATAAAATATTGTTGAAATAACTGGTAAATTATTTGCTACTTACATTAGGTCTTTTTTGTTTTTTGTTTTTTGTTCTTTTTTTTGTGTGTGTGTGGTTTTTCAAGACAGGGTTTCTCTGTGTAGCCTTGGCTGTCCTCGAACTCACTTTGTAGACCAGGCTGGCCTCAAACTCAGAAATCCACCTGCCTCTGCCTCCCAAGTGCTGGGATTAAAGGCGTGTGCCACCGTGCCTGGCTAGTTTTTTTTTTTTTTTTTTTAAGTGACATATCAGTTTCATTATATCATGCATCTGTGCAAAAATATGTGTGTGTATATGCATGTATGTCTGTGTGTGTGTACTCAATTGTGTATATGTGTGTGTGCCAGCATGTGTAAAAATGCATGTGAAAGTCAGAAGAAAACTTTTGGGATTTAGTGCTCTCTTTCTACGTGTGTCCTGAGGACTGAGTGTAGATTATAAGAGTTGTAGCAAGTACATTTACAAATTGAGTCGTATTACCTGTCTACTATACTGTTTTTAATAAATTAAGTATCAAATATGTCTTACATCTATAAGATGTTGTGTTAGACAATTATGTGTTAATTTTCAAACAGTGGTAATGCTTTTTCACCTACTCATTACTTTGATTTTCTAGTTTTGAGTAAGAGATGATCATCTAAAACACTTTAGTAGGTTCAGTATGATTATATCCTCTTTTTTCCATATGTTAGTGCATTCTTTAGCAAGCACTGCAATTATCTTTTGGAAAAATATTACTTTATAGTTCCTTGGCCTTCTTGGAACATCAGCCTAGACCTGGTGTCTCCAATTATTAAATTTTCATCCACTCTGCGTCCTGTAATCATTAAATTAATTAACCTCTTATTTCTTTGCCTTTGTTTTTATTGAGATTACAAATGACCTGCTAATTCACAAAATAAACAACCTAAGGCAGGGTAAAGTTTCTTCATTGCATTCCTCCCAGAATAAATGTATTGTGTATATTTTTATCCATTAAAATTGTGTTTCTTTAATAATGATGATGATACTTACTCATAAGACTATCTTAAAAAAAACAAAACTCCAGATTTTAGATCTCCTACTGGTCCACCCTCTGACTATTCCTCATTTCCATACCTTCTCCCCACCCCCTCCCACACCCCCTGTCTCCAAGAGGATGACCCTACCCTCCACCCCCACCTCACCAGTCCTCTAACCTTCCTGGGGCCTCCAGTCTCTTGAGGGTTAGGTGCATCTTCTCTGACTAAATCCAAACCCAGTTGGACCCCCGAGATCTCTCAGATACTGGAACACCAACCAGGCAGCATACATCAGCTGATAGGAGGCCCTCAACACATAAGGCTCATCATCGGCCATTATAACAGGCTCATCACCTGCCATTTTCTGTCTATGTTCTGAGAGTTCGCAGTGGATGGACAGCCAAAGAATCACTCTCAGACTGTAGGTCAGTGGTAAAACACTTGTCTACCATATAGGAAGCCCTGTATTACATTCGCAGGCATTCAAATCACAAACCCAAATGAACAAAATAAATTGCTTCATAATTCCCAAACAACTTTGTTTGCTTAATTCTGTTTTTTTGTTAATGTTAGCAATATTGATTCAGTCATGCATCCGAAAGCCTTGCTTATTATGACTCTCTAATTATTCCCGTTTGTTATAAAATGTTATATATTTTGTCTCTGAGTGCTTGTTATCCCCATTCCATTCCGTCTTTACTCATTGCACTATTTCATGTGTTGCTTTTTAAATTTGCTGGTATTCAATTAAAAAAAGGACAGGTAAATCTGGCACAACACTCTTAGGTTTACAATATAGAAATGTGGCAAGACACAAGCAAACTTGAATTACCCCCTTCCTTCTTGCTACAGGCAAACAATGCCGTAAGAGGAGCTCTGTAACAATGATGCCTTCATGTACACAACTGTGAATCCAGTGGAGAGTTCAGATTTGGAGGCTTCTCTCTTCACATGGCATAGTGTGAACAGCTGAGGAAGTATAACATACTAAGCTGGGCCCTGTACTGAGGCTTCAAGACTTCACTTGCTAATACTGAAATCTTTAGAATGGTTTTTCTGATCTTAGCAAGCCTGCTTAGCTTCAATACCTCCCTGTGTCTTTACCACACAAACAGATCTGACCTCAGAGGAAAGCATGCAGACTTTCTTGTATTGAGTTTATACATAATATTCTTGGTTATGCACATATTAAATAGCTGGTTCTCTTAAACACAGGCCAGAATGGGAACAATATTATTTTTCTGAAATACTACTGCCCAGAGCGGCTACATGGGAGTCTTGTGGCATATGGGAGACATTTTTAAGTCTCTTAGCAGATACCTGAACCCATTCTCCTTGCTCAGAACTCTGTGGATGCTTATATTTTGCCTTGACATCTTTAATTCTGAAGGAATGCTGCTTCTTCTGCCCTCTTTACTCATGTTTAATTAGCTCAATAGCCAAATAACACATCTCTGTCTTCACCTACAGCTCCTTTTCCTTTATACTCCACACTGTTCACAATCACACCTTTGAAGTTGAGGATGTTCTACCTTGATTTTTTTTTTTATTAAACTACTCAAAGATTCTGCAAAAGCTCTTATGAAAAAGGTCAAATATCAGGACCTTAGTATTTAGTGCACAATTTACTCAGTATGTTTTATGGAGAAATCCTTCTCTATTCTTTATCTTTATTCACACACACCCTATCCATCATCACTCTCTTGATGTGTCATGTTGACTTTTACCTATGTATAAGTTAAATTATTGTACCCTATATTCATGTAAGGTTAAAATTCTTCCTTCCTTGCCTGCAATTTCACCTAATACTCTTCATGTCTACTCATCACAGACTACCTGGTGTACCCAACCCCTTGAATTGTCAGATGTATTGGATGATGCTATCAGGAAATATATACTCTACGTATGTATATATTCTGTGTTATATGAGTTGCCCTTTGGAACCATTTATCTATCATACATACTGTTTGAAAATATCATTCTCCCCTTTAGAGTCACTACTCTTTTTGTGCATGTGTGCCTTTATTCAATACTTCAGTCTTATTATTTTGGTAATTATCTCTATCCAACCTGGAAAGACTAATTTTAATGAGAAAAATCATTGTTTCTTTAACTCTATATCCCTAGGATCTAATGACATTCTAGGGATCCAGTCTCTTATAGGAACAGCTAACACATATCTCTTGTAATGTGTTAATTGTTCAAGTAATGCTTTGTACCTGTCGGCTCATTTAAAACTTACCAAATGTTATGAGCACTCCATGTAATTCTTTTTTCTTGACTTGCTCCCTGTCTTTCTCTCTTCCTCTCTTCCTTTCTCTCTCTGTCTTTTTCTCTGTGCTTATATTTTTCTCTGTTTTTGTCTGTGTCTGTGTGTCTGTCTGTCTGTCTGTCTGTCTGTCTGTCTGTCTGTCTCTCTCTCTCTCTCTCTCTCTCTCTCTCTCTCTCTCTCTCTCT
>NC_034598.1:62565292-62566640 GCF_900095145.1 Mus pahari
AAAAAAAAAAAAAAACAAGAAAGAATGCAAGAAGATAGCAGACATCAGTATGTGCAAATGCTCTTATGTGTGGTTATCATAGGTGCACAATTTTTAAAAAGTGTAATTACAATGATTGCTTAAACAACAAAGAGTCTTTAGGCAGGAATACTTTTCACTGACAATGATTAAAACCACAAGTAAGTAGTGTCATTAGACTAAATTTGTGAGTTCTCGATCTGCTTTTTAGAGCTCACTCAACTGTGGGACTATAGCAAAAGCAACCTCTTCTGCTGTGATACCCACAGTTCCCACAGGACATGGGTCCACTCAGAATAAAGGACATCTATTCTTTCTCAAATTGTACTTGACAAACTACTGATTCAACAGAGTCACAATATTCTGAAAGATCCACTGTTCTTCAAAACTAATATAAATCATCTTAGAATTTACAGGTAACTATGGGAATATGTGTCAGAAAGAACAGAAGCAAGATGACAGTACACATTGACATACAAGACATTAGACCATAGAGAATACAGAGGAAACCTTATTTGCATATGAGTCTGTGCAAACCCAAGGATCTGGACATTGACTGTAGTTCTACAAAGGAATGGTAAAATGATTTTATGTTGGGAAGGATAGTGGGGTTTTCATTGTACACAGATATGGGATTGATACCATTATATATGGAAGAGCAAAAGGTACAGATATAAAAGAAGTCTTGTTGGCTGTACAAAATTTTGAAATGTCAAGGTAAGTCATAAAATTGCAAAGCTTCTGTAAGGCAAAAGATACTGTCAATAAGACAAAGAGGACACCAACAGATTAGGAAAGAATTTTTACCAACCCTAAATCTGATAGGGGACTAATATCCAATATATACAAAGAGCTCAAGAAGCTGAACTCCAAAAATTCAAATAACCTCATTAAAAAATGGGGTACAGAGCTAAACAAAGAATTCTCAACAAGGAGTACCAAAGGGCAGAGAAGCACTTGAAAAAATGTTCAACAACCTTAATCATCAGGGAAATGCAAATCAAAATATCCCTGAGATTTCACCTCACACCAGTCAGAATGGCTAAGATCAAAANTTCAGGGGACAGCAGATGCTGGTGAGGATGTGGAGAAAAAGGAACACTCCTCCACTGCTGGTGGTGGGATTGCAAGTTTGTACAACCACTCTGGAAATCAGTCTGGCGGTTCCTCAGAAAACTGGACATAGTACTACCAGAAGATCCAGCAATGCCTCTTCTAGGTATATACCCTGAAGATGTTCCAACTGGTAATAAGCACGCATGCTCCCCTATGTTCTTAGCTGCCCTATTTATAATAGCCAGAAGCTGGAAAGAACCCAGATGTCCCTCAA